>NC_048285.1:7158350-7458350 GCF_009762535.1 Notolabrus celidotus | reverse complement strand
AATATTTGATGCCACAAAGGTAAAGAAGGTTTAGTTTGGTATAAATAGTAGATTATAAACGCCGTCTTCCAGTAGATAGTCAGAATCTAGAGCAAATCCCCCCAAAGCAACTCTTAGGAATAAGCTTTGCAACCAGATTTAAGGGATCCAACAAAATGCAAAGAGAATTCAGTCACTACTTTTTGCTGAATGTTTAAGTGGCGACAGCCCTGGTTCACAATGTACAGAACCAGGATGGAGGATGGGTGATGGAGGGTGGGGGTTGGGGGTAGTGTGAGGTGAGGGTATAAGCGACGTGGAGGGCTTGGATGGTTTCAGGGCTGAAAAAGATGGAAAATGGAAAGAAGAGAGAGAGAGAGCAGGCGAGACAAGGTGGAAACGGCTGAACAAAAGGAGTGATGGTGAAAAAGGAGTGATGGATGGAGAAAGTGATGAAGAAAGAAGGAGGAGAAAGCAGGGGTGACGGGAGGACAGAGAGGGAAAAAATAAGAGGGAGAGAGGGAAGCAGAGGAGAAGGAGAGAAAGAGAGATTAAACAGGTCTCTAATCCAGCAGAGAGATAGACGGAGAGAGGGCTGGTAGGGAAATGCCCAGCTCTCCTCCACTGATTTGCCTTTGCACACGGCTGAACCCTCCACTGTACTTCCACATATACTCATCAACCGGCTACCACACTGCATTGAACACTGCAAGCCCAACTCACACTTGGCTGGCTGATGGGCAACGACTCAAACTTCCTTTCCACAGAATTTAAATCCATTCGGTTTTCATAATTTACCCCAATAAAAAATAACAAAAAGTGTAAACACATTACGGAACACAACAGAGAGCATCTCCAGGAAACAGCAAGTCAGCCTATTAGGGCTGACACTGACCAAATTTCAGTTCCTGCTAGGTGCAATTTACTAGATGGACCTTTAATTTGTAAGTCCCTAATAGCAAGTTGTTTGTAGACATGCTAATTAGCAGGGCTTGTTTTAAAGGCCCATTGCAGTGTGGCAACTGGAATGTACTTAAACCCAATATGGCGTAACGATGGCATTTATGCAGTTGGTGAGATGTTAAAAGCAACTTTGATTGCTGTGGTCTTGGTAATAAATACATTCAGCTTCCTTCTTACACATAGAGTCATATGCTGGAGTGAAACAAGAAGCCAGCAACCCCTGATCTGCATGTTGGACTACTTTGTTCCCTGCCTCCTCTTTCCTCTATTGTCCAACTTTAAGCTTAAAATCAGTGTAGGACCACCAGTGGAAAAATATACTGTTCATTAGTTTCTGGCCTTGAGCCTCTTTTTAACCAATCACTTTCAAGTCTCTACTCTATCTATATTCCATTCTCCTCCTGTTAGCGAAATAAAAAAAACTCCTAACCTGGCCTCACGCCCTGTCCTGCTACCACATCTATATGTATTCCATGCAAATCAGTCAATTTAATCCCCTGACATGGTGTCAGTGAAGGCCTCTGGGAGCAATCTGGACACACTTTGGCTCTGCTCGGATGAGCATCCCATGAAGTAAAGGAGGAGGAGAAGGTGGAAGAGGAAGAAGACAAGGAGAGAAAGGAGGAGGAGAGGAAGCTCTGGGCTCAAAGGTCCCACATTACAGCCTCCATCCAGTCTACCTGTCCATTCCCTGTCCCCTCATCACATAATATCACTTCATACCGGCTTATTAAAACATGATTTACCCTTATAGACAGTGTTAATTCAGCTTTACTTCATTATAATAAAGATGTCTGCTATGGTATGAGTAAAATGCACATGGAGAAACACTAAAATAGCATCACACTCAATCAGGGCAGCGCACAGTTTCCCAATCAGCACCATTCCTGCTTCCTCTCCTGTGAAGTGCTCTTCAAAGCAGGCACGTACAGGCCAGTCGTTCATGGAATTTGCACGAAAATGTCGCCTGTGTCTGCATCTCAGAAAGGCTGACAGACAGAGAGACAGACAGACAGACGGGGAGGCAGGCAGCCTTGTATCCCATCCCTGCTCAGGTGAAACCTGTGCAGCATCCGATGCGCGCCCCTGCTTCTGCACACAGGTCTCTGACTTTTCTTTGTTTCAAACTGTCTCAGCTGGGTGTTTAGAGTGCTCAGACACTCCTCGGTTGTATGTTTATATTGAAGCTATTGTGAGCATTTTTTTTTTATTACGGCTAGATCTGTGTAGTACCCGCTGACAGACGCACATCAGCCACGTTTTTGGCCGGGAGCCCAGGCGGGCAGCAGGCGTCTGCATTCCGCTGAAAGCAGTCTCAGAAAAACAAAAAAGAGCCCCAAAATCCTGCACAAAGGGAATCATCACATGGAAAACTTAACGGAAAATCCTCCCTTTTAGAGGAGCGTTAGTGGAAATAAATGGCCGATAAATTGCACTTTGAGTTTAAAACACCAGATTACAACATAAATTTCATTCTAGGCTTTATTCTAGGCGCTGAAGATGAAAGCAACTCTCGGAGTTGATGCCGTACGTACAGCAGCGTATTTACCTCAGCCCCTATATTTTGGAAGGTCCGGCAGTAAAGGTAACGCTGCAGCCTTAAACCCCAGCACTGAGCTTCATTCTGCCTACCTGTTTACCCCTCCATCTAAAAATGTGCACACAGGTATTGTAAAGCCATCTGAGCTCCATGCCTCTCGGCCAGCTTGCCTCTCCATCCCGGCTTTGACCGTGATCTTGGCTGGCTACACTGGCAAGGGACATACCGGGTCACCCAAATCTACCTCCAGCATTCCTCCATATCCCTGCACACACGCTGTCGTTGGCTCAGGGAAATAATTATATGAATTACATCGGAGCGCACAATAATCCCCTCGTGCCAAAAAACAGAAGCCCCCCGTCGGCTTTAAATATAACTTTTCTTCAGGGCTGATTCGGATCTGCTGACATTATCTTTGCTGTATGCATTGCATGTATAGATGTGTCTGTAGTCATGCTGAGAAATATCAGGGAAATAAAGGGTCCGAAACTGCACTGACAGCATGCACAAACACAAAAAGCGCAAATGCACAGGAAATGTGAGGTACTTACGATTTGAGGGGGTTCTGTACCGCTGTGGCCATTTTGATATAGTATGATAGAATGCAACACTGCAGAGCCCGGTATTGTACATGTAATGTAGCAGCTATTTCAATTTCATTCATTCTCTGGGGCTGCGGCTGGAGCGAGCAGCCAATGAGAGGCGGGAGCGCTCTGTGACAGCTTTGGGGAAGTGTAGTTTTTTACGCATGTCAACATGACACATGCCGAGGAGGAGCGCACTACAAATACCAGCGGGGAAAGCGGTTTAAGTGGACCACAGTCCCGCCTCGGACTTGTAAGGGCAAAGCCTTCCCCCAGTTCCGATTTTTTTAAATATTTTTTATTTTTATATACACATGTTAAAAACGTCTACAGTTATGTCAAGGATGGGACGCAGGGTTGTCTATGTCTGATGATGCCAGTTTATGTCATGCATTGGGGTTTGGTCTGGACTATGATGAAGATGATGATGATGATGATGCACTGATTCTGTAACCCAAACACTGGAATAAACACCTGATCCATGTCAAACTGTGGGCTGGTGATTAATGAATTCAAATGTAATCTTAATATTGCCATTTCTATTTTTGTGTAGGGTCAGCATCTGGATGTGAGTGTGGATATATTTCAGCATGGGCAGTGTCACCTGAGCCTATTATATGGAAATACTAGAGACACATGAAACATTTATATTTTCTTCAATAATTTCTTAACTCTCCAGAAAATAGGAACATTTAATGGTCAATAAATCCATGTTTTTAGGAAAACATGTATATTTTTTTAATTAGTCATACCCCTTAGCAATAAGTTTATGCAATTCATTTTAGTGCAAATTTAGAGACGGTTTGCCTTCATAACCTTACATTAGAGGTGACATGTTGATAGACCCATGCTTAATCTTACATTATCTATGCTATAGCCCTGCACTGAGCAGCTTTAATTATTCATTAATCAGGGGCGATGGGTTGGGAGTAGGCCTGTAATTGATTCTTTTAGACATTTGTCTCTCATGGATGGGCCTAGAAAAAAAGATAGGACCCTCTCCAATCTCCTCAGCCGTCCATGCTTGATTCCCTCCTTCCTCAGTTCCTTCTTTACCTTCTTCCTGGCTGCTTCTCCTACTTGAAGCAATATCTTTAAGCCTAATGATGTTTTATATTCACAAAGGTGTATTAATCTTAATTTAGTCATTACTATTTATTTAAACTGTCCCCATCTGTAATTTAATCCTGTATAGAGAAGCAAGGAAGAAAGGTAGGAAGGAAGATAGGAAGGAAATAAGGAAAGACAGAAGGGAAGGAGGGAGGGAGGGAGGGAGGGAGGGAGGGAGGGAGGGAGGGAGGGAGGGAGGGAGGGAGGGAGGGAGGGAGGGGAGCAAAGAAGGAAGGGTAGGGAGTAAGGAAGGAAGGAAGGAAGGGAGGAAGGTTAGGAAGGAAGGAAAGAAGGAAAGAAGGAAGGAAGGGATAAAGGGATGAAGGGGAAGGAGGGAGGGAGCAAGGAAGGAAGGGAGGAAGGAAAGGAAGGAAGGGAGGAAGGAAAGGAAGGAAAGATCTCTTGGCTCACCGTAAGAGCAGCAATGCTGGAATCTCTTTCTCTTTGTCATGTTAGCAGCAGTGGCGCCGCTCTGAAGCCATTCAGTGACATGTGATATTTATAGATCTGTGCTAACAAATATTTAATGAACATTAGCAAGCAGCTCTAACATGGCAGCACTGCTCCAATAAAACACTCTCTGCCAGAAAAATGGAAACTTTGATTCTCTGTGTGTTTCTGTGATTATGTATAAGTTTGTTTATAAATATAAATATGTATTAGCCTCTCATGGTGGATCTAATGAATATGAGTTTAGAGTGTTTTGTATAATTAATTTAAGCCTGTAAAGTCTATTATAGAATACAGATAGAATGAGTGAGCGTAAGGAAGAGGATTAGGGCCACTGAAAAAATGAAATAAAAAATGTTTTATTATTCTGGGCAAAAAGTCAGATCTCAGAATTCTGACTTTAATCCACTGGAAAAAAATAAGGTCCAATATATTTTTTTTTATATATTATTATTATTATTCATGGAAATAAGTCAGAATTCTGACTTTTCCTCATAAGAAAAACATAAAAAAAAAATATTGGACCGTATTTTTTATTTTTTTTCAGTTGCCTTAATTTTCTTCCGTATGAGTGTGTGTGGGTGCATCATTTCATTTTTTGCTTTCTTATCACCAAATTTGTGCAAGTTTGCTGTCCGACAGGTTTTGTGTTGTTCTACTGTTTGACCACAAGGTGACGCTACTGTAATAGACAAACAAGGACCAAACTTGCGCACAATGCGTCCTACGTCACTGCTTACGTGCTCCATGCCTCCTCCCACAGCGTCAGCAGTCCACGCGCTGTTGTTGTTACTGACAGTCCATCAGGAGTCATGTTGAAGTTTCGTTTTCGCCGTCACAACTGTGTAATAACGATGAGTAACTAACTAATCATGTCAGAGATACTGCTAAACAAAGGTGAGAGTGTATCGAACAGTCCAATGAAGGCCGAGGAGAGTCCAGAGAGTGTCCGGAGCTTCCTGCTCGTGGATGAACAAGAGAACCTGCAGGTAAAGTTAGCTAACCGAAGGCTGCTAACATGTAGCTGCTAAGCTAGGAGGAGTAAGAAAACACACTAATAAAGGCCTGTAAACAAACTGTGTTATTGATGCTAACTGTCACAGTGCTGTGACATGAGCACACTTACCTTAAAGACTCCGAATCAACGTCAGGTTGTTATATTAAACTCAACTAATGAGTTTATGAGAGGTTTCCTTTATGTCACTTCCGTCTCCGATGTTCTAATAATAAGTTATAATGGCTTCTGTTTTTCCCGTCCATGATGTTTACGTTAGCTTAATCTTCAGAGTCATGGTCTCTAACAGGGTTCATGTTAGATTCATGGTGTCTTTAAGAAAGCAGAAAACGGGTTCCTCTCGGGGAAAGTCCCTGATGAGTCACACAGCACAGCTGACCCACAGGGAGTCAACCTCTCAGTCTGTTGTTCCAACTGCAGGGCAAAGTGTAGGCAGTAAAGATTATTCTGCACTTCTTCAAATTGTATGTGGTTGTTTTTTCAACAACGTTCTTTTTATTAGATATTCCTCATTGTGGTAAAGCTCATTGGTAAAGATCACAGCCTTAATTTTGAGAGACAGTCTGAGTTGGGGTTGCCAACTTTCTCACTCCTAAATAAGGGACAGGTGCACGGTGCCATGGTGGTGTGAGCATGATGTGTGTATGTTCAGATTCTGATTCAACTGGAAATGCGGAAAGTGTGTATATTCCCTTTAATCCTTACTGTATCATTATGTAACCTCATATGAGTGAATCTCAAAGAAACCACAGTTTGGCTCTTTACATCAAAAAACAGGCAAAATCAAAATTTAATGCAAAAGAGGAGTATGACTCACCAAATGTACTTTATTCCATGGATACTTTTTGCTGCTCTTGACTGACTCAAGCAGTCTTTTGTCCTTTTGTACAGCCAGAGAGAAGTCCTTACATGACAAGTCACAGTTTACAGATATTTGAAGTTCATTTTTGATCAGCTCTGTGCTGCATCTGTTTCTTGAGTCTCACCATTTAATGGCCATCATAGAGAAAATCCTCTGTGATTGGATGACAGGCGGTGTGATTGGCACATGATCTGCCACTGCTGTTTTATCTGATCTGGGATATGTAGAGTGCAGTCTGCTGTATTTACAAGAGTTAATAGTCAATGTACGGGACAATTGAGGTCCTGTATGAAACAAACCAATTTAGCCCAATATACGGGAAGTCCCAGCTAATATGGGACAGTTGGCAACCCTAGTCAGAGTTCATGTTGCCTCAGAGGTGATATAATATTTGTGACCCAGTTAGATGTGTGAAATCTATGAAGAACCAAGTATCTTTATCACCCTCAATAGCAGCTTCATGTAACAGCCAACAAGCATCTCACAGGCTGTCTAAAAGAAATATGAAAAAATACACAGGACATAAGGAAACGTGCTGTACTGATGTAAAGGGTAATGGTAATAAAATATATATCATGTTAAGTTATTTAAAAGCCAAATGGCAGTCTAGACAGGGGGAGTTTTATTGATGTCAGCAGAAGAGCCAGTGATTTGTTAATCAGCTTTCCAGTCAAATCCTCCATCTCTAATTGGCTTTTTCTTCTGTGTCCTCCCTCCAGGTCCGAGATGAGTCTGAGTTTGTGGACAAACTTGGCTGTGGAGACGTGCCTGGGGTCAAGGTTCTCTCCATCTTTGGCAACACAGGTGACGGCAAATCCCACACCCTCAACCACATCCTGTTTGATGGCGAGACTGCGTTCTACACCTCCAAGTCTCCCAGCTCCTGTACGGTGGGAGTGTGGGCTGCGTACGACCCCACCCTCAGCCTGGTCGCTCTGGATACAGAGGGCCTGTTGGGGGCTGCAGCCAACCAGAACCAAAGAATGAGGCTGCTGCTGAAGGTAACTGAAGTGGCAGGTTGTGTCTATTGACCTTGTAACTAATAGCTGAATGTGTCACACAAAAGAAATACAGTGTTTTATATCACTATATACAGCTTACTTCACTTCAGTTCTCTGTAACAACTTTGGGAAGAGGTGTGCTGAAACATTTGGTCTTCTTTTAGTAGGTTTTATATTACTATAACAAATTTTGGAGTAATTGTTGGTCCAACTGGCTTGTCACCTTCAAAATAAAGGTGGACGCTTCAACTCAAAACACTTGGGGAAATAAATTGACCTGATCATAGCTCATTCGTTATCCTCCTCCTTCTTTTCCAGGTGTTGGCAGTGTCAGACATAGTTGTGTATCGCACGCGAGCAGAGCGCCTCCACAACGACATGTTCCTGTTCCTGAGCAGTGCCTCGGGGGCCTACCTTAAACACTTCACCCCGGAGCTCAAGGCCCTCTCCAGCCGCTGTGGTCTGGATGTGCCCCTGTCTTCTCTTGGACCTGCAGTTATCATCTTCCAGGAGACGACGCACACTCAGTTGCTTGGCCATGGTAGGGAAGGAGAATGTGTCCACTGTATATACTGAATTTTGCAGGCTTTACTCGTTACCTTATTTAAAAGACCTTTTTTTTTTATCGGCTGTCAAACTAAGAACCCTGTGCTTCTCTTTCCTTCATAGATTCCAAGGTGGCCGGCCACGCTGACACGATGCTCCAGAAGCGTTTTCATGACCTGGGCTTGGGGACAGAGGCCTTCAGCTCAGTGCAGTATGTGGGCACCCAGACCATCAGACCTCCCACTGACTACAGCAGGCTGCTCGAGGCCGTCAAACAGCAAGTGAAGAACACTCACACACGTTCCCCTCGGCAGCCTGGGATAGTGTTTCACGCTCTGGAGGTCAGTTTTGAACTAACACCTTCAGCGTTAAATCGACTTTAGAGCAGAATCTTGTAGCTGTCACAGAGAGCCAGAGAGAGCTTTGCTTCTTGTTTGTGTTAATGTTTGTGCTGATGGTTTCAACTGTTATTTTCCTCCTTTGATCTTCTTCAACCTCCTTTCTGTCTACAGGCCCTAAGTGATCGTTTCTGTGGAGAACTAGCAGATGACAAGTTGACCATGTACTCCTTCTTCCCTGATGAGTACTTCACCTGCTCTGCTGTCTGCCTCTGCTGCAAGTAAGTCTGTACCGACAGTCTTGAGCAGGTCTTTATATATTTGTAGTTTTTCCTCTTCGTGTCATTGAATAGACCTGAGAATTTTACTTTTCTCATCTTGTCTCCAGGATTCGCTGTAAAAATGGAATGAACCACTTAAGAGACAAAGTCCCCCACATGGCAGATGGTCTGTGCCAGTTCTCACACCACTTCAACAACAAAGTCCTGATCTGTAAGGTGAGTGCTTTTGAATCCAAGCCTCGTCTGCTAGTTTAAGTATAATGTGATTTGAAATGTCAGGTCTGGTGCGTAGTCTCGGGTCTCTGATTTCTAACTGATATTCTTATCCCAAAGTCCTTCAGAAGCCTCCATGATTCATATGTTTGACCTTTAAGATGCATGTTTCTCAGGGTTTGCTGTTTTTGCCAGATATGGAGGCTTATTTCATGTCATGTTTACTTCATGATTCAGTAAGGGAATCATGACCTGAAAACATGCTGAACACCTAAAATGAGTCAGCACTTCCTGATGTCGTAAATCTGCTGAAGAAGAACATCAGAGAAAAACTTTGCAATGCTAAAAGCTTACTAAACAGTTCATCTTGTGTTGCTCTGTGCAATGATAGAACTTGAAATAGATATCCAAATGACATAATGCCTTTTTTCCTGGCTCTTCTTCTTCTTCTTCTTCTTCTCCTTCTTCTCCTCATTCTCCTCCTTCTCCTTCTTCTTGTCTATAGAGATGCTATGAAGGCGGCAGAGAGGTGATTGTTGTTCCCAAAACGTCAGCCTCCACCGACAGCCAGTGGTTTGGACTGGCGAAATATGCCTGGTCAGGGTATGTAGATAAACACACACACACACACACACACACACACACACACACACACACACACACACACACACACACACACACACACACACATCTTTCATTGCTTTTTGATGTCACCATCTCATGTTGCCTCTATCCCAGCTATGTGTTGGAGTGTGCCAGCTGTGGCGTAATCTACCGCAGCAGACAGTACTGGATGGGAAACCAGGACCCTGAGAGCAGTGTGGTGCGGTCTGAGGTCAAGCATGTCTGGATGGGGGTTAGTATTTCACTCTCCTTCTCTTCCTTCAGTTCTTTAAGAACCAGACTGACAAGATTATTCATCATTGGCCTACTTGGCCATATCTCACAGCCAGACCAGATCATTGAAGCTACATTACACGGGTGTCTTAGAGCCCTTTAAGGGAGTCTTTTAAAATACTACTAATGCTGTTTCAGTGTGAACACTTTGGATCATAGTGTACACTTTTTGAACCCTGACAGAGACACAAACAATTCCTTTTGTCTTATAGTAATGATGTCATTGTCTTATTATCAGACTCTTTGCGGAAAAGAACAACCTCTATCAGCCGTGGGTAACCAGTTAATTCAACATGAATAACTGAGGAATACTGACTTTTTTCTTTGTTGTTGTTGAGTTAAACTCATCATTTGCTGCCTTCATGTGCAAGGAAAACTACGACTCAAGAAAGTCACTTATGGAGTCTCTTTTTTGTGCTTGATATGAGGTTTGTGCAAGTTTTTAGTCCCCCTTTTAACACATGCAAACACGTGCCCAGAGTGTCATGTGATGTGTGTTTCTGTGGATTGAGATTAATTCTGAAACAATGTTGAAAAGCTTTTGTGGACATACATAAATCTTGTATAATCATGTGGACACAGCCTCTAAAATTGAATTCTTAATATGCTAAAATTTTATGGATTCATTCATGCTAGTTGTCACCAGAATTACTAGTTAGTTTAACAAGTTATTGTCATTGTTAGTATTGTAGGGCAGAAATGCTGGTCATGTGTTGTGTCACCTCTAGCTGGGACTATAGCTCCAGTTAATGGCTACTCCTAGTGCCGGGCGATATTGAAAATGATGTCATTAGGATAAAATATTTCATATCAGTCAACATCGATAATAATCACGCTAAATATCAAATCATGATTTCATTTAAATGTAAAGTCAGATTTTTGCTCCTGAATGAAAGTTGAAGAAACCAGACAGTTTGTTAGTTTGTATCTGGATTTAGTTTTCTGATAAGCTTCTTGAATTCATCATTTCTGACGGTGCTAAATGGAAGCAGGTCTTTTGTCAATGCCGTCTTCCTCTTCTGTCTAATGTTGGGTGGCAAATAGCGCTTAAGGCTCATTAGTTCCAGTGGTTTCGGAGGCGTAGTTACAGGTTTATTTATATTGAATTTATATTGCATTTTTATCGAACATTTGTCATATTAATATTGAGAAAAATTATATCATGATAATTATTGTTATCGAAATTATCGCCCAGCACTAGCTACTCCCCTAATGATATGAAGCTCGACTACCTGGATGTAAACAAGCACAGATGAAAGAGTGCTGCACGATGCGTTTATGCAGTGTATTGATCCTGAAAATGGAGATAAAGTTGTATGTAGGCTGTGTCAGGTTAAACTAGCATGTAACCACTCGACTGCAACAATGAGTAACCAGCACAGGCATGTGGATGTTAACCTGCAAGGGAGACCAGAGGGTGGTGGGGTTACCACACTCGGCAAACCAATTTAACAGTGTTTACCCACAGACTCTGTGATCTGGTGATTAGTGAAGTGGAATAAATTGTGCTCAAGTGTGACTGTTATATTACTGTTTTCTTACCTTTAGACTAGTCGATTGGTTTGAATTTACATTTCCAATTAAACAACTAGGGAATTAGTGACCTAGAAACATCCCTATGATGAACTCAAACATGTAACATGCATGACATTTGCTATTAGCTCAACACTAGAATATCAACCTGAAATTAAGTATATAGTATTTAATGAAGATGCTGATGTTTTTTTTTTCCATTGATCGCTGCTTCACTAAGGATAATTTAATTGACATAATAGTTATCCCCTTTACTTTTTCAGTCACTTGTATTTCCTCTATCTGTCTGTATACATTTTATTTTGTCCAACAAAATTAAGTTAACCATACCTCAGCGCTCTTCTGACTTCATCCCTCTTTCTTCCCTCAGTCTGGCATGTATCTAACCAACCATCAGAACGCTGCTCAGAGGGTCCTGGATGGAATGAACTACATGATCCAGTCTGTCTCTGAGTACAGCACCGGCCCCACCAAAGCTGTCGCTGCCTGGCTCACCGACCAGGTGGCACCACCGTACTGGAGACCCAACACAGACATCACTGTGAGTATGAAGAGCTGAGAGAAACAACAAACACTGCTGGACACTTCAGATAACAAGGATTAGAATATATCAGCTTTTTAGGATTACAACAAAAATACAGAGAAGTTATTTCACTGTCGGGTCTTTTATTACTGAAATCCTCCCCCTCGGGCTCCTCAGGCCTGTCACGGCTGTCAGAAGGTGTTTGTGGAGGCGGAGAGGAAGCACCACTGCCGATCATGTGGGGAGGGTTTCTGCCATCCCTGCTCCAGTCACAGAATGCCGGTGCCAGAGAGGGGCTGGGGCAGTGGCCCTGTCAGGGTGTGTAAGGCCTGTTACCGACAGGGAGGACCGGCTGACACCAACAGCCAGGGTAAGAAATGATTATATGTGAAAAGGCAGCATGTTCTATATTAAATATAGTTTTCATTAAGTATGAAGCTACGATCACACTGACGTCTGGTATTTAATGATGCTTGTTTGTGATGATGCTTTTGTGTTCTGTTCATCAGTTTCTTTTTCTGTCTCTCACTCTTTCACACACTTCTCTTCTTTAGTGTGTAAGGTGGAGCCTCGAGGCCTGATAGCTCGCAGGGTGACAGAGGTGGCCCAGTCCACCCTGGACATGGTCACCACAGCTGTGGACTACCCTCTCTGTGAGTGCAGCTACATCTTACCATCACACATTGTGATAGAGCTGAGCTGATGGCACGATAGATAGATAGATAGATAGATAGATAGATAGATAGATAGATAGATAGATAGATAGATAGATAGATAGATAGATAGATAGATAGATAGATAGATAGATAGATAGATAGATAGATTTGTTTGTTTCAGCAGCTTACAAAATGGGACACAGTGTTTGAATGGGTTTTGAATTATGAGATGATTGTTGAACACATTCTAATTTTAGAATTTTGAAGTGCTTAAATGTGCTAATGGGACTGTCATGTTATCAGTTTAATCACCAGCTGATTTTTTGTTTGTCCGCAAAATGAATATAACCGAATAGGATCACTGTATATTGTTGCTATGAGTTCATATCCAAACCCTAAATTAAAGCTGATAACTGAGCTCGTGTTCCACTCTGATTTGATGGTTCTCCTGACAGGAGTGTGAAAATCTTGACTTCTACATCCACTCCTTTTAGGTTTTGTGAAAGATGTCGCTCGACCCGACTACTGGGTGCCCGATCAGGACATCACACAGTGCCACCAGTGCTCTAAAACCTTCACTGCATTAATGTCCAAGCACCACTGCAGGGCCTGTGGAGAGGGTGTGTGCGGCCCTTGCTCCACTCACATCAGGCCTGTCCCTTCAAGAGGCTGGGACCACCCGGTCAGGGTGTGCGATGGCTGCCACGCCCGCACAGATGATCTTTGAGGAGTTTCCCTGATAGAAAAGAAACACTTAAAATGCTCTTGGTCTTCCTCCTAAAAACACTGTGAATCCAGACTGTACTGCACCAGTAGAGCCAGGGAGGATTTACTCTGCAGCACTAAGCAGCAGAACTGGAATCAGCCTTGGTTTTGTGGGTTTGAAGCTTACAATGGTCACCGCCTGGTGCTTTATCAGTGCTAACCTATCAGCTCTCCATGTCATCTGCCTTCTTTGACTTACTGACCTGCTGTAGTTATGACGTTAACATCAACACACATCACCTTTACTACAATCGACTCAACCAATCAAACTGCTCTGACACCTGTAGGAAAAATGGAAGCTGGACAAGATTGACATGTTGTGATTTTAACTTACTGTAAGAAGTGTTTGAAAAATTCACATATGACTCTTTTCCACTCTTACTTCAACTGCAGAGCTTTTACATTTTACTGCACCCAAGTTAAGTCTTCCTTTTTTATTCAGTTATGTCTGCACAGCCCTGCAGATCGCTGTCAGTCTGAATCATTTGATGCACAGTACAGTGATGCACTAGAAAAGCAGATTACCATGTTTAAAGAAGTTTTAAACCTCTGAGGACTTGACCTATGGTTGGCACAGTTGAGAAAAAGTCAGCTTTTATCGTCTTGTAATAAGTGACATTTGACTCCTGTAGTCTTAGCAGTGTCTCTGCTGCTTCTGCTGCAGATGTATGGAGCACAATGTTTAAGTTTCAGTTCATAAATGTAGTGTGCATTGTTTGAGTGTTGATTACATGCTAAGGAAAAGAGGAGAAACAACAACATGTGATTTAATAGGTCGTTTAACCTAAACATGGTGTGAACACTTAACAACCTGGGCTGTGTGTGCAGAGCCCTCAGGATAGCAGACATCGTGTGAGGTTCCTTTGGTTTTATCTCCACTGGGGTAAGAAAATCTTGGACATGAGCGGAAACACATCAGTTGAGGCAGATTTTACTGAACTGTGTGCCTGATTTACTCTGTGCAGGAAGACAAACTCAAGCTTCAGTGTGTGCCTTCATGAGAATCTTCACTCCTTTTGCTGCAGCTGCTAAGATTTCTTTTGGGATTCCTCTGTCTGTATCTGGAGGGATAAGATCATTTGTGCCTAATTGCAGAGCAAGTTCATTTACAGCTTCTAATGTTCTGATCTTCTTCAACTGTTGTATTTACAAAATGGTGAACTGGAGAGGAAAGGAAAACCTGTAGCACAACATATTTAGACATTCCAATGTATGAACTGGACACGTGTCCTGAAGTAAGTGTACCTTTCTGAGGTTCTTATAGAGAGTTGGCTTTTCTCTTTAGTTATGGATGCTGCAGAAAGCTCTCAGAATGAATCTGCACTAGACTGGACTGTTGAGATGTTTCAGTGTCAGACAGATGCTGGAATCACTTACAAGCAAAGTGCATATTAAGTAACTGTTAGTGGAAATTTGCACCTTCTGCATACTGGGTGCATTAATGCTGTTTTCTCTCAGTCAAAAAATAATCAGTTCAATTTAAAAGATTTTTTTTCCAGTAAGATTTAGCAACTGACAATCTGTTTTCTCTTACATTAATCAGGATTGTCCAAATAAAGAACAGAGGATGACTTTGTGTCCCTGCAAACATCTTCAGTCACTTATCACCGCCTCCCCTTTATTTTAAAAAAGTCTCTCTTTAAATCCCTCTCGATGATCATTTGTGCTCGATGTGTAAGAGCGGGTGACAATTAAAAGTATAACATGATGTGAAAAAGGGTATGACCATAATGGTAAGGCTCAAGTCAGCAACTATATCCCTGTATCTAAATTCATAGAATTTTTATATTTTGTTTCAGCCCTTTTTGATTCATGTACTTTTCTGACATCTTTATAAGTACATTAAAAGGACATTAACAATGTGCTTGGGTTTTGTGTCCTAATTGACGATACATCTTTTGCTTCATATCATCATATCAGATAATTCTATGCAGTTGGTCTACAGTTAAAGAGGTGATACGAAAAACAAGACACAGAGATTAAACAGACGTCACAAGAAGAAGGCTGGTGTATCTGGAACATGTATATAAATGTGTTTTTCCTGATGCAGCAATGCACTAAGTTTACAGTTTTTGGAAGCGATTTTGAGCCCATGCAGTGATTTTCACTACAGAGTCATGTTCGTTTCTATTGCAGTCCCCTGAGGGCCATCCTGTATTGTTTTTTTCTGGCTTTATACACAACTTTTTCTGTGTTTAGTGGCATCTGTCCCCTTTTTAAACATGTTGCCAGCCTCAAATTCAAATGAGCATACGTTTTTCATAAAGTTAAACAATTTTTCAGTTTTAACATTTTAACATCCCAACTTTGTTTAGAATCGGAGTGCATAAACAAAGGTTTCTGCAGCAGGAGCTTTAATTTATTGTAATACCTATTTTTTATATTATTCTATTTCCCCAAATAATCATAAAAGCATTCCTTATTTTCTGTATTATTTTCTCAAGAGTTCAGCAGCTGTTGAAGGTAAAGATGGTGTCATACCACATCAAAGATTCTTTAAAATCAGGGAGGGTCTCACTGGTGCTTTGTTTTTTATAGTGTTAGCTTCTGTCTGACTCCTGTCTTGTTCATCTTGTATTCATATGTTCATTATCCCAATCTCAACAAGTAAAAATTAAGAGGTGTGTGTGTTCTGTGATCCAGCTGCTCTGACAGCATGTTTACCTGACATCAGTTTTTTGTTTGTTCTTTGTATTTGCTTCCCTTGGACACATTTTCATATCCCCTCTCTCTCTCACAGCCTTCTGTTCAAGGTTATCATGTGTTCATGGTGTCTAAGTCCAGAGCTCTAATGGGTCCTTGACTAATATCCGTGAAGCAGTTTGCAGCTCATTTCCTGCACTAACCAATTATACAAGCCTATACATAGAGTCAGCGTGCAGCTGCAGACAGAAAGAGCAAGTAGGATGTATATTTAGACTATTAATTGTATAATACATGTTCCAGCACACAAAGCAGTAAATTACCTTTGTGTGGTCCTCCAAACTGCTGTAGGAGTATCCATGATGAAGCTCTGCATTAAACAAGACACACAGTCAGTGAAAACAAAACCAGAAGGCTCTTCAGTTACATCTACAGGCGTCAGTGTAGAGCCTGGATCTGACTGTGGTGACTGGAACAGGTGCATGTTTCTGCCTGAGCAGCTTTCAACCCCACTATGACAACTGTAGTAACAACACTACACAAAAAGTCATGGTTTTATATGGTTATCTTTTAACTTATTTTTTTATTTTCAGTTCTATTTCATTTTATGTCAAGTTGAAGGTTCGATTGAAACAAACATTTTTTTTGCAAAAGCAAGAATGTCAAAAATGTATGATACTGTGAATACTGTAAAAATGAGTGGCAACTTGAAAAATACCAAAATTAAGTTCATATATCAAATGCTCTCAGTGCATCTTAGTTAGGGTTTATTTTAAACCATCTTTAAGTCTTTCATAATCGTAAGTTACTTTACAGTATTATAAAGCATTGGGCTTTATTTTTGTATTCTACTTGTATCAATTTATTTTATACATGAGCACTGATACTCTATTTGTTTAGCACATTTCCAGCTGGTATATCTCGGATGCTTGAAAAGCAGGATTTAATTCATCAAATAAAGAATTGTTTAACAACATAACAACAGTCTGAATAAAAGGCCTGAGAAAGTAGAGTACTCAGAATGACGACAGACTGTAATACTTACAAATGTAGAGGCAGCAGGGGACTTTGTTGCTCTTAGATCCAGAGTGCTGGTGTTCCACTAAAACAGCAAACTCACCAGATTTCTTCTGGGAAACAGAAACATCTAAAAATACAGCAGTAGAAAATCTGAGAGTTAAACTTGGAACATAAAATGATCCTCTGATACATGATGATTGTGTACAGCTTAGATGGAGTAAAAGGACTCACTTACTGTTTTGTGTTGTTGTCTTTGCTGAACTCTAAGAAGCTGACTTTATCTTACAACCTTTCTGTCATATCCCAAATGTCTGCCCTGGAAAAGGCCTGTTAGTTCAAACACTACTCTTTAAATGAGTTAAGCCTCATAATAGAGATTATTGTGCAGTATAGCTGGAACTGTTATTGAACTTTAGACGATTTGCAACCAAATAAATCACTGTGTTTTTAGCTCAACAAGCCCCTGGGCTTCTGTGTTAAATAGGACAGTGTCCGTGAGCATGCAGCAGTGTTTCTCACGCAATCTGATGCCTTCAGTCAATTCAAAGCAGTCTGCAAAGGTTACTGGAACAATTGCAGGCCTTGAGAGACGCATATTTAACAGTGGCTTGAGCAAATGCAGTCAAGTATACAGTATAGTCCGAAGTCCGACTAACATAAAATAGGTTGTTAGGTCAACTTTGTAATGCCCTCTTCCTACACACAGGGGCGCTAGATGAGCAGAAATACCATAGCTGCACCATAATGCATTTTGCATGAGACCACCCACTGTTGGCTGTCCTGGGTGAGTCCCAGCAGGGGACTCTACTATAAAGCTGTCCTATTTGGAAGTCAGAAATTAGCATCTCAGCTACTAAGTTATTCATGTTTTAAGCGGCTCAAACTGCTCCTCATAACCTCAGCTGATATACAAAGATGATGCAGAGGAATGAAACATACGGTAGTCATTTGGTACATGAGTCACATGTAATCTGAGGAGGTGAAGGAGTCTGTATATGAATACATGCATGTATTTATGGCTGTGATGATGTCATTATGTATCATCACAATCCCATACTCGGATGATTACATAAGATTGAGCAGTTGTATTAATACAGAGTAATCAAAGCCTCAGAGATGTAAGTGAAAAACATCAACATGAGAGGATTTCCTCGATCTGCCATCTGTGCAAAGCCAAACAGTGACTGAGCAAGATTAAGCTTGTGACTAAGCACTCCACTGACTATTTTTCACTACTATTCATCTCCCTCTCCTTTAAGCTTATTTGGTGAAACAAAGCGTCCCACTCTGTTTTTGTGGCATTGTAAATAAATTAAACATCCCAGCTTGGATTATTTGAATAAAGGAAACAATGAGTGAGGGAAAGCAGACTGGCTCTGGTCCTCTTTGGCACCCAGATCTGATGAGTGACGGCTGCTGGCAGGGAGTGGTAGGAGCTGACACTGTGTATGTGTGTGTGTGTGTGTGTGTGTGTGTGTGTGTGTGTGTGTGTGTGTGAGAGAGAGAGAGAGAGAGAGAGAGAGAGAGAGAGAGAGAATGCAGCCTGCAGCCTGCAGTTCAAGGTGTGCTTATGTTCTTTCAAAAGCACCAAATCTCGACAAACCATCTTTAATTTTTACCGAGCGCCAGTAACTGTAGTTCCTTAAATGGCCACTTGAGGCTGGACCAAAAGGGGTAAGGGGCAACCTCCGGGGCAACCTCCGGCTGTGAGACTTGAAGCCAATGTGGATGTGTTAAAAACTGCAGTTCATCAAGGATCCGCTTGAGGCTGGCTACAGAAGGACCGGAAACCACATCCACCCCCATTCAAAAAAGCTGATCTTTACAACAGAAATAAACATGTTTACAGCCTGGGATAAAAGACGAGTGCAGTCTGGATAGTTAATTTCTCTATCGGCACACACTGTACGGGGGGTGAATTTTTTCATAACACGGCAATTTCGAAGTTATTAAGATTACGAGTTTTCCATTACGAGAGGCACAGCTGGCTTGATTGTCAGGCGGGAACACTAGCTGTTGGCTGGGAGGCTCACAGCCCGCCTCTTTACGTCACACTCACTCGACAGCTGTTATGTTGAGTTCAACATTTCCAATATGGCTGCCGCCACCAACTGACCTCAAAACAGCGCTTCAGAAACAGATGGGTGACGTCACAGGTACTACGTCCATTATTTATACAGTCTATGGTAAAAAATACTCAGCCTTGCAGCAGAGTCTAACAGACCATTCAAGAAGTCTGTGCTCCAGCTTTTTGGGTAGGTGAAACTGCAGCACTATATACTATCTTAAAATGAGCACTAATTAACAGGCATTTTTGTAAGCATCCACTGTACCTGGTTTATTAGCCTGTTTTAATGTTTAAGTGAAATGGATCTATTTGTGGTGGCTTGGCAAAAATGTCAGAATTGTTTTTGACCCTGACGATGGCGGGACATGGTTATGCAAAGATCAGTAGATTTGAATTTCAGATGGGAGCCCATTTGACGTTTGGACTTTAACTCCCTCAATAGACAACGATAATGCCAAAAGTTTGCTTCTTATAGGTCAAGACAGGCCGAGTTAACAGAATTATATATGTGTGTGTGCGTGTGTGTGTGTGTATGTGTGTGTGTGTATGTGCAGATGGTAGAACCAAATGAGTGAATGTGTGCTCCGTTTTACTGTGACATTTGAGGTTGCTTGAAACCCTGAGGGCCAAAGTCAGGATTTCTTGACGTCTGCATAATTCCATTCACACGCACACACACACACACACACACACATTAAGCTTACCATGGCCTGTTTGCTCCGAACACAACCATTCAAACAGATCACTGCTTTACTTCTTTCAAGCATCATCCCGAACATATCCATTACTGCTCCTGTCATGCTGTTGGAACCAGCTGTGTACTAAACTATGCAAGCTGCTCACTTATCAATAGCAATCACATGCAATTAATCAATGTAATTACTTACTCCTTAAGCTCCAAAGCATGCAAGGTCACATTGCCAATATTACATCTATTGTAATTAGCAGCATCAGACCGGTGTTTGCAGAGATAGAGAAGTTAAAAAAGATCTGAATGAATCTCTGACATGTCACTTAATATTCAGGAAATATCAGCAGATCTCAAGGGAGTAGGGTTAGTTGTTTTTGAAGAGAGTTTGCATGAGGTACTTGTCAATTTTGACCTACAGGAAGTGCCTGTCTGTTTACCTCTTTATTGAGAAACTGTGGGGTATCTGCACGAAAGCTAGGCTACACACAGTCAATCGTTGCTGTCTAAATCGATCAGTTTTAGTTGCATTTATTGTCTCTTCTGAGGCTAGCAGACCCAAACAGCTGATCACTCAGGGAAAGAAACATGTGTAGCGTGACAAAGTAAAGCGCAGAGACTATCCATGACTTAATGACAGGGAGCTGTGTTTGTGGTTTTAAATGCACAGCCCATTGCAAAGCATGATCTCTGTCTCCTAATCCGTGGGTTAACACTATAAGGAGGAGTGACCTGTGAGCAGCTCATCAAAGTTTATATTCAAGCAGTGCAGTTATAATACTGATGTTTCTTCACATACATTTTTACATTACATCCATCATGTCTTTTACCACCTGCTCCCTCCTTGGCCTCTCTGCACAGTTCTCTCCCTCTTTTTATTCTTTTTAATATCGTTTCATATTTTTCAAAGGCTACTAAAGGTGAATGACGCTCCGAGTTATTTGAACATAAAGTGAAAAAGTGATCACATGGTCAAATATGATGACGCATGGTGGCCAGGTATGAAATGCTAAAAGCGGTCCAGTTGTTATTGTATAACATAAAACACATCAATACTACCGTGTGTGAACTGCCTTTGGGAGAAGTTCCATCAAACTCTGGGGAGCCAGCTTGTGTGCAAGTTTTCCAGCTGGTTTCTCCACAAAGTGGCCGAGCTGACCTGTGGATAAAACACTTACTATTGACAAGTACCTCGTACAGTCCTACTCCAAAAAACAAACTAGCCCTTTAAATAAACACAAGGTAACATGAATGTGTGTGTACCTTTGTGAGATGCAGTAGCAACAAGGAGGAAGAGTGTGTGTGTGTGTGTGTGTGTGTGTGTGTGTGTGTGTGCGTGCGTGCGTGCGTGCGTGCGTGCGTGCGTGCGTGCGTGCGTGCGTGCGTGCGTGCGTGCGTGCGTGCGGTCTAGCATTGATGCATTATCCTGTGCTGATCTGACAATCCAGGCACGGCCCATTACACAAACACCATTACTGAGTCTACACTCATGCTGCTGTCAGACACTGCCGTCACACAGACAGATGCTTACACACACTCACGCTGCAAGGACACACATGCATCACACACCCAGCATATTCTTCCATCTCTTATCTCTTATATTCAGTCTGTACATACATAAATACAGTAAACACACAGGGATTCAAAAAAATAATGCATAACAAATATGCAGTTTGCAGACATCCACTAAATTCAGTGAAGACGGAGAGAGAGAGAGAACCGAGAGAGGGAAAATGAAGCCCACAGGGATGTTTTTTATCTACACACTCAAAGATGTTCAAGCGGTTTTGCAATGACTCACAGCACACAAAATTCACACACACCCTCCCTTATTATTGGTTAGAGGTAATCCAATTTCCTCCCCTGGCTGCTGTATACGAAAACTTTTGACCTTCTAAACAAATCAAGAACAAGGGAAGACCTCCAACACATGCACACACACACATATATATACACATACACACACACACACACACACTCATGTACTTCTGTCCTATCTGGCTTGGGGATAAATTAGGGTGAAGCTATATTTCCAGCTACGACCATATCTCCTTTTCTTCTGGCACTTTAAGTTTTGCGCACAGGGAGGCAATTTTTTGCCAACTGCAGCACTTTTCATGTGTTATAAATTACTCTTTCACTGTGTAGCCATGGCAACCAAGCATTTTCATCCCCTATGTGGGCTGTGTGCAACCAACTTTTCAATACAGCACCATGTACACGTGCACAAGAAGGTGGAAGAACATAAAGGTGTTAAAGAAACAGCAGTGTCGCACTTGTTTCTGTAAATCATAGCAAAATATGACTTCAATTTTACATTTTTTATGTTGATATTTATAATGTCGTCAACAATCAGGAAGTTTAACCTTCAAGTGAAATAATTTGTGAATAATTTGAAGGGGATTATGAAAGTTTTGGTTCTTAATTTGTGATTGAGCTACCTAAACATTAAAACATTTTTCCTTGGTTATTGGAGCATCTCTCCGAAACCTCTGCAGACTTCAGAAGCTTTTTGTTTGAAGTCAATGCCGTTAAAGGTCAACGGACTGTCTTGAAAAGACAGGATGCACTGAATACATCTTTCTCTATCTCATTTCTCATCACAAGTAAGGCTACGTACACACATTGAAAGATATTTCAAAAAAGTGTTTTTTTCTATCCGTATAAAAAATCAGAGCGGTGTTTTTGAATATTCCTCTGCCTACACGACAAGAGAGAAACGGTTAAAAATTGACACATTTTGGAGTTAACATTCATCCAGACTATATCTCCCATATCTGTAACCTTTAACCTCTTTTTATACACTACTTTGTCATTCTGTTTATTTGAGATACGGTTAAATATCTCTGCCTCAAAAGTGCTATTATTGTACAAATGATGGCTCCATTGAAATGCAAATTACAGCTTCAAAAAAGAAAAGGTGTGCAATCAATCACAGAGGGAATGCATCACTGTATCAAATATAGATATTTTTTCTTATGTTGTATATCTAAACTCGGGTGAATGCATTAAAAATACATTCATTTCTTGAAGACATGAACTCAGGCTTTTGAAGTTTGTGCCAAAACAAGTACTTATCCTCTCATTTTAACACATTAACACTGTCTTTGATTGAACTTTCACACAAGCATAGTTCACAGTAACAGAAAGAAAGTGCAAATGTAGTGTTGAAACAGACTTCTAGCAGCACTAAAAAACAAATGTCTGTGTGCTAGAGTGTTTTACAACAGTTGGGAAGCTCAGCATCACACACTCTCTGTCCTCAGATCAGAGGACAACGGCAGAGTGAGTTACTGCTACCACCACTCAAGAGCTGTGTTTGTGTGTGTGTGTGTGTGTGTGTGTGTGTGTGTGTGTGTGTGTGTGTGTGTGTGTGTGTGTGTGTGCGTGTGCGTGCATGTGTATGTGTGTGTGTTAGAGAGTCAGCCCCATTTCTCACGACCCTTAAGAAGAAAAGAGGCCTTGTCTTGTTCCATTAGTGACCTGAGCAGCAGCAGCAGCACCGCTCGCTCGGCCCTGCCCGGCTGGCTGGAGGATAGAGCTGGTTAGACAGCAGTGACATCCTGGAGCTGTGAGGGAGGAGGGAGGAGGGATGAGGGAGGCCGGGGATTACGCTGAGAGAAGAGGGACAAGGTACAGATGAAAGGAGAGGAATGAGCTGACATTGGAGTGTAATGAGGTTTGAAGTGTCAACTGTTTCAATCCGTCAACAAAACCCTTTCTTTGTTTTGCACTTTGGATGAAAGATGATAAGAAGCCAAAAATAAGAGAGGATTGAAGCATATCCATATCTTTCTGTAAAATATGAAGCTGGTTAGTTTGCTGTAGTTTCCAGGTATCTCTGGGGAGTATTTACTTGTACTTTTCTCACACTCTTTTTACTTTTACAGAAAAGTCCTTTGTATTATTTCAATTCTGGCTCATTACTTTTCTTCAGAGCATTTTAGGAGTTAGAGATCTTACCGATTGTTGATTGATGATTCCCACCCCAACGTCAACTCTAACTCCAACATAAAACTCTGAAATAAGGACTTGTGAAGACGTGGAGAAGATGAAACAGGCTCCAAGGAAACAGAAAACAACTGCAACCAGATGACTTTCCTCAAGACATCAAAGCAGATTCAGAGACAAGGCATCCACTAATTCATCTGATTTACACATTTGAACAGAGTTCATTGTTTACGAGGTATAAAGACAAGTTTAAAGGAAGTATCAGTATCTTAAAACTCAATCAACAAAGGTGAAGAAAAATTGTAGAGGTTATGTGCTGTATCTTTTTTTATGTCTCAGGTATTGTATTGTTTCAACACTTAAGACAACACAACAAGTGGTGTTTCTCCCTCTTTTAGATCCTCAATATATAATACAACAGGTGAGACCTTAGCTGATGGTGCCAGGTAAGAGTTGGGAACAATGGGAGCCTTTGGTGTCAAAAAATGAAACAAATGCCAAAATACAAAAAGCTGCAGTTCTTCAAGTGTCCACTTGGGGCTGTCTCTAAAAGCACCATGAAACTTCTCCTGAGTGCCCATACAGTAGAATTAAACATCTTTACAGTCTGGTTCAAATACAGGCACCTCGTGGATGATGTCACTGAGACCATGTCCATGTTTTAAACTGTCTATAAGAACTGCAAGAAGAAATCACCCACAATCAGCAAAGAATTTAAGAGAACCCATGTTAAGCTTTCACCTACTGTTAACAACTGTTAAGTACCTCAAATGTATGGTTTGTGCAGATTATTTTACTACAAGTAATATGTTTACTCAAGCATTAGACATGCTCAAATTGTGAGCTACCAATCATAGTATGCTAGAAATAAATCATCCTTCATTTAAAGAGCCAGGAGTGCCTAAGTTGACTTTTTTAGCTTGCAACTAAATGGCTGTAAACTCTTATGGATCTTTCAATATGGTTTAAAGAGATTCAAGATGTTGTTTAGCTCTTACAATCCAGGGAGATTTACATTTCATTTTTAATTTTTAATTTGATGCTCAGACCATGATCACATGGTATGGAGCCACAGCACATAAATTACAAATAACAAAACAATATAATGATGGCACACGGCATGTTTGAAACCTATTCCTCTTTCTATTCTTGTTTTCTTTCAAGTTTTAAAGGTTAGCCTTACACCCACTCTGCAGCCAGATCAAAACCTGGACACAAAGAGGAGAAGTAAGAGGAGTCAGATCAATAACAAGAGACAGCAGTTGACATCGAACGAAAGGCGAACGAAAAGGAGAGAGAGATGAACTGAAAGAAGGAAAAGGTCATAAAAAGATTGACAGAAAAGACAAAAAGTAGTGCAGCTGAAAGGGACAAAAAGCCACCATCTACAAACATCAGCATGTGTAATATTATATTACTTTATTTATCTTTTGTACAATGTAATTACAATACAAATATGTAGGTTTAAATACAAAAAATCTGTAAATAAAGATTAAAAATAAATTCCACTGGTTTGCTTTGTTACCATCACTAAACTATGGTTTTACAATCAAGTTTATGAGGTCATTTAGTTTGCTTTAACGTGGAACACAATTAACCTACATTTATAATTTGGAGGGCGTGCAAACAAGAGTCGAGGACTAAAATATACTTTCAAAAAAATAAAAGCAGTAATTTCATACGTGAGTCAGGCTCGTCCTGTCGAGAGACGAGGGTAGAAAGAGAGATTTGGATTTGCTCGGTCAGGAAGAAATATTGATTTGTTTCAAAACAAAAGGACTAAACCCTGAAAGGACCAGAGACACACACATTCTCTGTTCTCTGAGAGGCAGCCTGTCGGACGGGCTCGCTGCCACAGGAAGAGACCCAATAAGCTAATTAAACTGTGGGGAGTTAATGAGCAGAAAACTTAATCAGTGGAAGTTCATATCCATACAATTGAATTACCAGGGAACATAACAAGAGCATCTCTGGTTCAGATTTCAGTTTTCAGAGAGAGTGGAGCAATCGTATGAGACAGAGCCCTTCATTAAAGACAGTTTTCACTCTGTATTGTTCTTGAATCGCCCTTGAGTTTGCTGACTCATTCCAGAAACTGAGAGTTCAAATACAGAAGGCTTTGTTGTCTTAGAAGTGTTAAAAAGTTGCACATACTGAGGAAAGAATCTTGTTCATGATAAAATAAAAAAACATTCTTTAAACGTGTTGTTTGTGAGGTTAGAAGAGTTGAGGAACATGACGCAGAGAGATGAAAGAAAGAGTCAGAAATGATTACATTGTAGGATACAATGTACACAATAGTACACAATGAATAAGTCTTAACTCTCGCTTTCTCTTTCATCACATAATATATCGTTTTTTCTTTCCCCAGACTTCCTCCTTCTCCTTTTTAAAGGTATATCTCTTTTCTCTCTTTCAGTCTTTCACATACATTTCATCCCTTTTTGTTTCCTCTAGCATTCTCCTTGTAGCTCCTCCAGATTCACTTTTCCACCTGTCTACTCAATTTTTTAAATCTGCATTAAAAATTAATAACAATTTCAGTCCACACTGCTCATGTTCCTCTTCTCTTTTTACCTCTGGTAAACAACCCTCAGATTTGTAATGAGTGCAGTACTGCTGCAGCTGACACAGTAGTACACAGAGGAGAATACAAAATCATATAGTACATGGAGACTTTACCCTGTGTTTGAACATATTAAAGGATCTATGAGAGTAGGAATCTAGTGCATCATTTTTTCAAGCAGTTGCACAGTGTTAAAGATATTTTTTGTTTGTTTCCGCTGAGTTATCAACATTCCTCGGATGTTTTGGGAGAAGATGGAGTCCTGTTGGACTGCTGTGCTGTATTGTCCAGAGTGTCTGAGTGCTGTATATCCTGAAGTGATTTTTCATGTCCCAGTAACCCTTGATGTTACGCCTTTGTAAAAGAAATGGGGCACAGAGCCAAAGTGAAGCCACATTGGCCTCACCAGCAGTAAAGCGTTTATACGTGAGAGGCTGACGGGTGGAAGAAACATGCTGCTATTTACACTACTGTGTCACATGTCGCACTACACACTGCTGAACTGTCCGTCAGCCCTTGCTACGTGGTTCCTGTTGCATGACTCTCTGTTGCCCTGATACCTGTCTGCTACCTGTAGTTTCCCTCCTTTTATGGTGCAACTTAATAAATATAGCTCCTGGAACGCTGCTGTAAAGATTTAAGTTTCATGTATACTTATATTACTTGTTGAAATAAAAAAAAGAAATACAATAAATAAAATAGTTTTGGCCATAAATCTCTACTGTTAGTCAGTAAGTCCTTTTGGGTTGGTAGGGTTGCGTCTTACATCATTGGCAAGTCCTTTCAGGTATCCAAACTTTTGCTGCGCTTGGCTAAGATCAGACTCGGTCCGATCACTAGTCAACAAATTGCTTCTCTACTTCTCTGCACGTCTTGTGTTGTAGCCATATCCGCTAAACTCTCCTCCAAATCTCCACCAGATAAATAACATCTCATATGTGGTTTGGAATGCATCTGTGTGGAGTTCCCTTTTCAAAGAAAGAAACCACTGAGCCGAGCCACCCCCATTCCCCTCAGGGAGGCACATACAGTACATCCAGGGACCCGCTGCAGGTAAAGCAAAGCCAGAGTGGAGAAGTTAAAGCAGGGAGGGGAGGTGGTTAGCAGATGGAGTGAATGGATATAGCCCATCAAGTCCAGTGAACCCGACCTGGTTTTCCAATGGCAGCCAAGCAATCTGCAAACTTCAAAAAACTCTCAAGGGAGTGCAAAGAAAGCAATCAATATCATAATAGCATTGACTCCTATGAGGGCTTTTAGCAAGATGCTAGGCTGCCAAAGGTCAGATGCGAGGCTAACCTCAAGGACTTGCATCCTGTTCTCACTAAGCAGAGATGCTAGAATTAGAGCCAGGCTCCTTCAGGCTTTAATTCCAGTGCTAGAGCTACAGCTTTGGGAGGACAAGTCTGGCTCAATCTCAAAAGACTTTTGAAGATTTTTGGAAAATGGGTTGGGGGCTGCAGCTGGCGCCATATTGCCAGGCGCTGGCCTGGCCTCCAGTGCCGCCCACTTGGCCTCAAAACGATCATCCTCTTGAGGAGCAATGGGTGCTGGAGCTGTTAGCTGGCTGCCCTCTGGCGGCCAGCTGCTACCACTGCTGGGAGTCCCATTCTGCAGGTCCATCATGCTACTTTGTGGTGGGAGGCCATTAATTGTTGTTGATAGTGGTGGAGTGGAAAACCCTGCAGTGTCCCCAACTACATTCGGTGCTCCTGAGTAAGAATGGTGCGGTCCCACTGATCCAAGTGCCCCCACTTTGGGTCCTCCCACTACTGAGCCCATGGCTCCCCCAGCACCAGATGAGCCTGTGGCGGTGCAGAAGACGTTAGCCACCATTTGAGATGGTGTGATGCCAACCACAGGCACACTGGCATTGGGATAGGTCATACTGCTGGCCAGGCCTGGCATGTAGGTCTGCATAGGCACGAATGCCGGTTGGACAGGCGGACTGGCGAACATTCCCACAGGGGCTGGAGTGGCATCAAAAGCCAGGGGGAAGGGCTGCATGGAGCTGGGAAGGGAGCCTTGAGGGATGGAGGGCTGCATCATGGGTGCCCCAGTCATGCTTGGGCCGGACATTGTGGGAATGGACATTGAAGGCAGAGACATAGGGGGGTTTGTAACTGGAGGGCCTGGTATTAGGGGAACTGATGATATTGAGATGGGTTGGAGTGGCATCTGGGCCTGACCTGAGAGAACAGAGGGACCCGAGATGAGAGGTTTGGACATGGTCCCAAGGACTAGAGAGACAGTGGTCACAACAGCTGCCTGACTGGACATCTGCTGATTGGACACGGAGGGTGGTCCTGGGATGGCGGGGATGGCGGGACCTGGAGGAGGGGTCTGCTGAGCCTTGACAGCCTTGGAGACTTCCTCCAGCCATCTTTCTGCCTCGGAGGGTGTGCGTCTGTGTCCACTATGCATCTGCATTTGCATCTGCATCGCCACCGAAACAGGAGGAGGAGAGTTGAGTAGGGGTTCGGGCTGCACCCAGGAAGAAGTGGCTGGAAGAATAAAGTTAAAGATTTAGTAAGTGTAAGAATTTACTCACCACTGTGTTTAGTAGAGCCTGTTCTTTAAAAAAATCAATCCTAGTATTGATCTGATGCAGATGTCTTACCCTGCGGAGGTGCAGGTGGTGGGGGCAGGACGGGGGGCACTGTGCAGGGTGGAGGACCATTCGCAGACATAGAGGGGTTGGAGAAGAGCTCGTCTGATGGCTTGGTGAGGGCGGCGTTCATCTGACCACATAGGACATTAATACAACCATCTACCTCACCTGGCAACCCCATATCCATTTCTGGTACAAGCAAGAAAGGGAGTCACAGAAAGGAAAGGAAAGGAAAGGAAGAAAGGAGACCAGAAATATTTAAAAAGAGGAAATAGAATAAAGGGAGGGTTGAGAGGAGGGAGAAACAAACGAGAAGAGGGAGAAAAATATTCATTAGATTGTGAAACAGACCCAGTTAGCATCAAAAGCATAGAAACTGGAGGAGATGAAGACTTTGATGTTGGCCTCTTTTGACCTAAAAAGCATGAAAAACAGAAGTTCTCATGGCAAACATGATGTTGTGATAACAGGGAACTTCTTATTAAAGATAACCATGTTCAAACGTAGTAACAACACTGCTAACAGGCCATGCTGAACTGTGCAAACGACCCTGCAACATGTAGCGTCATACTCTGTGTACATGTCAGCCTGCTATGTCATTGCTGTGTGTGTCTTGTGCATTAGAAGGATTCAAACAGGAGAGGCTGGCTTAGTTTATCCATGTTTTCAAACCAAATGAAACCGATCAGAGCAGAGAAGGATTATGCAGCAGAGTGTTTCTTTCTGACAATGGTACGGACTGCAGCTTTAAACCTCTGCTGCACGGACCGCAGATATAAATAGATATCATATCTAATTCCCTCCTCTCTATCCCCTGGTCCCTCCCTTTACGTTGAGGCACAGGATGTTTTTTTTTTGTCCTCTCTTTTGTCACCCACTTCCTCATCTTTCCTTTTTGCTCCCATGTGAAATATGCAAAATACTTTTTTTGTACCATACTTACTAATACTTACTAAGATTTTCTTACTAATATATGTTTGCATTTAAAGCTAATCCAGACCCCTTTTGACTCAACTGCTATGGTTATTATTATAAGCCATAGTTTTAATATCATTATTGTAGTTTTCTAACAATAAGTGCACAATATTTACACCATTGTAACCTTGCCTTCGATATAAATGTCACAGATGTGATGGTGTGATGGTGGGACAAAGTCATACCACTGCTGTCCCACCATCAGAGGTGACAACAGAGGCATTACAGAGGAGAGATGGGATCACTGGGAGCCAGTGAAGCAAGCAGGATGGAACAGCGATATGTCTGAGTGCGTGTTTATGTGAGGCTCCTGCATGCCGTGCCTCTCATGCTTCAACAATGTAAAATCACTCACTGGGACACCAATATTACACTGCTGTGAGATCAATATAAAAACACAACGGTGTGTTGATGGCTGAGCTTTGTAATGGTGCTGTTGTAGATTATAGTTATTATTGGCATTGTTATTATTATTACAGCCATAAATCTGTATTATCTGTTTGTTTTTTGCACATTTCGTTTTGTTGATCTCTCTCTTTGCATCTCCCTCCATTACACTCTTTTTTCATTTCTTCATGGCAGATGGCTCTTTGCATATGAGTCAAAAGGTTTCTGTCTGTCATGAGGAAGTTTGTGGCAGTCTCAACCTGTATTTTGAAAAGTGTTCTAGCATGACTTTGGTTCTGATTTGGGACGATAAAGATTGACAGGTGAGAATTGTACATGCATATGTAAAGGAATTACTGCAGAGGAGCAGCCTTAGAGTGAGGTTAGTGGAAACACGAAAAGCCAATCATCAGGTCAGATTCCAAACCTCTGTCCTGATACTTTCTTTAAACATGTAACCCTCTTTGATCCGTGAGCTCTGTGTTTCTCCAGGCTCTGAGTCCTATGGGGGGAGTGCTGGAGGCGTCTTCAAGGTCTCCCATTAAAGATTTCTCTGTGCTTTGTTCTGCAGAGACCGACCCTGTGATCCCTCTCTTTCCTTAGACTTGACAATGTCCCACAGAGCTCAGAAGCACTCCAAGTACCTAAACATGTGTTGTTTGTGTGTATGTCTGTGTGTGTGTGTGTGTGTGTGTGTGTGTGTGTGTGTGTGTGTGTGTGTGTGTGTGTGTGTGTGTGTGTGTGTGTGTGTGTGTGTTTCTGTCAGTGCAGAGGCAGGTTCAAGGACAGACAGAAGGCTTGCTGAAGGCTAACCAGGACATCTGATTGACCGCACAAATCAATACGCACATTGTTCAGAGAGTCACAAGGGAGCAGGGAGGCAGTGGAATTGGCTGCTACTGCTCAGTGTGTGCATCTGTGTCTCAGTGTGTGTGTGTGATCTTTGGTGAAAGGAGAACATCGTGTTTGTAAGACTCACCCTTACTCCAATTCACAACCACTGAATATATACACTAAGCATCATGGGAGAAAACAGGACGATTTAGACGTAGTAAACAACAGAAAGGGAGAGAGAGTGGGAGCTGAATGTTGAGGTCTGGTATTTCAGTCAGACGAGTCTCACAGTCGACTCTCATCTCGTCTAATGACTGTAATCAGCCTCCCACCTGAGCGCTCTGATCCTGTGGCACCATACAGAGTGGGCGTGTCTATGTGTGTGCAATCCTGCATGTGTGTGTGTGTGTGAATATTAACTTGTTAGGGAAGAATCAGTTAGTGTTAGATGCCTCTTTTAAAATGGACACACCTGTAAGTCGCACAAGTCTTGTCATCACCATTAACAACAACCACTGCATTACTTTAAACAAGTGTTTTCTTCTTGGCCTGGAATCAGTGGAAGGCAGGTGATGAGATTAAATGTAAGATTTATAACTCTCCTTTTTTGGGGTTCATTTGCGTGTTTTATGCCTTTAGTTTGAGAGACAGGACAGTGGACAATGTAGGAAGCTTTGTATGTTGTGTGCAATATAGTTAAACAATGAAACAGAGTCAAACTGAATGTATGAACACCGTTTTGATTCAGTTCTTAAAAGCTGCTGTGAAGAACTTTTGCTTTGTGTCGATTTGGCACCCCCTGCTGGCAAAGATAAACATCTTAGCACTTTACTAGTCTTGTCTTTACATCCCTTGGTAGAATTTATGTCAAAAAATCTCATCTTATTTAAGTCTAACAGTCAAATGTGTCCCTCAGTGTGCTGTCAGTCTGACACCTACATAATAAAAATTATAATTCAGAAATTGTCATAAAGGTCATAAAGAGGCTTCAGTAGCCGCTTCAGTCTGTTTAATGAAGAGTCCAAAACTCCTCACAGGGGCTCTAAAATCTGCACATTTAGGGTTTAATTTTTTCAGTGTTTTTAAATTACAAACCATGACAACACACTGAAGATAGTTCCTTTAAAGTTGAAATAATCAAGGATGAAATTAAACAATATTTACTTTGTTAATTAATATATTGTTAAAATAATTGCTAATATTGCATCTTCTTTTATCAAACTTTACAATCTGTTACTGCTCCTGTAACTACTAAAAACCCTCAGTGCCACTTTTCTTCTACTCAAAGGCCTTAGCCATGTGCATGATCACACATCAGTCCCAGACTCAGGAAGAAAAGACGACAGCAGGTCCTCACATCAGCACTACAGGAGTCAGACTTCAGGATCTCTTGAACTCACCAGGGTTCTTGGTCTGGAAGTCTGTCTTGCGCTGCAGTGTGGATGGCAGGTCGTTGAGGCGGAGTGACAGCTGCCTCTTGAAGGGAGAGTTCTTCTGACTGAGGGCAGGAAATCCCCTGAACGAGCCCTGACGTACCAGCTGCTCTATGGGCGCGTGGCGGCGGGGGATGGCATGTGGTCCGCCAGGTGCTGACCGATCCATGGGGGATGCTGCACCCTCGGGTGGGGAGGCGGTGCCAGGTGGGAGGACTGGGATGACAGAGGATTGGTCTAGAGGAAGAAGAGGTTTTCACAGTCATGATGCAATTCACTGAAATCTGGTTTCATGAGTCAGGTGTGGTCTTGCAAGAAGAAACGAGAAGTAGCAGTGGGTTTTATTGTTCATATATGGTTACTTCTGGTTCCAAAAACCAAGACAGTTGACAGGAAAAAGCCAAACTCAAGGCTTCATAAACTAGTGTCTCTTAAGTGTCATCAAGTTGACCCCTGAATGAGTTTGCTCACTCTTAACTTGACCTAAACATTTTGAGGATCACTTCAAAGTTGCAACTTTACAAGCAATTCATGAAATAACACTGTGACTTACCTTTCTTCTTGTCCTGCATTTTGTCCTCGCTGCTGGAGGAGTTGGCGCGGAAGGAGCCATCACGAACAAACAGTGTACGAATGGTGTCGAAAGAAGCTGTCACGCCGCACTCCTTCTCCCTGCGCTGCTTCCTCTCCAGACATGCAGCAAACGCACAGCCGACAGCATGGCTCAGCCTCTCCCCCTAGAGGAGGGTTAAAACATGTTTAGATGTAAAGTCGACACTTCAGTTTGTTGTTTTATGATTCAACACTCTTCATTCACAGAAACTGCAGCAGGATGAGGGGAAGGTTTCAACCTCTGATCTTACAAATTGCAATCTGAGTTTTTGCTTATGGCACTGAATGCAGCGATTTCCAGCTTGCTGTTTGCATTTCAACCCCACCATCATCACCAGCAAAGACCGCTGCAGAGGAGACAGCTTGGTCGAAGATGAGCACATAGAGATATGGAGAGTGTGATGGAAATAGAGACAGACAGAGATGGACAGATAACTCTACAGGCTTCTGTCTAATCCCCTCTCCTAATCCCACAGGCCTGTGCCATGCTAGCTTCCGTCCACATTAATAATCCGACTCACAGTCTAAGCTGATGAAACCACCGTCATGTTGAGACCGCAGGACGGTTATGGTTGTTGCAGTTGGTTTTAAATTACAACCTCAAGGACAGTGAAACAGGAAATCCAAGAGATTAGAAAGCACCCCAACTACAACAATCACAGAGCAACACAAACATACAATAACCCATGCATGTGTATTTAATTGTCTACTGAAACTAAACTTTGGAGGTTGCTTCTACAAAAACAGTAGCTTTCTTCTCAGAGATAAAGGCTTGATGATTTTAATCATTGATGATCAATCTATTTCTCATGCTGATCAGTTTCCCAAGAAGTCAAATACCAAGTTTAAAACCTTTAAGAAGCAAACACAGAAACATTTTTGGAGATTTTTTTGAAAAATCACTTCAAAATCTATCATGATTTCTTTTTTGTCTATGAACTTATTGATCACTTTCTTAATTTATTAGTCCGGTGCCAACTTGGAACAAACTTAAAGCTTTGAAGACTTATTTTCTTAGACTTCAAGTTAAAATCTTATACATTATCTGAGTGGAATGATTAAAACTACTCTCTTCACAATGTCTCTGAACCTTTTTATTGACATCACAGTGAATTAAGTTTGTTTTATGAGTTTTATATGAAAACCTGAGAACCTTGAAATTATGTGTTCATGCTTTGTGTTGTGTTTTTGCATCGTTCAAATTTTCAACCCTTCTTTCTGTCTGTTAAAAGTTTATTTTGTGTCCCTCCTGAGTTTCTGAGATGCTTTGTCTGTCAAAGCACTTTGTAAACATTTGAGATTTAAACTACTGCTTGCTGGAAAGTCACTTTCGTTCATTATATCTGTTAGTTTTTACACCATTTTGATGCTGTTAACTGTCAGCTGACCTCAGGTAATTGGTGTTTTTTTTTATTACATATCCATCCATTATCTAAACAGCTTTTCCCTCTAACCCTAACCTTAACCGATTGACTCCACCCTCACAACTATGGACAATTCAGAGGGACTACTCGACTGAACACCCATGTTTCTGGACCGTGAGAGGAAGTCTGAGTACCCAGAGATGCAAAGCACACACGGGAAGTCTCCTGCCCAGCCAGGGATTCTAACCAGGAACCTTCTAGCTTATAGGCAACTTAAATACATATGTTTGTAAATATAATATTTCTATGGTTTAATTTCTTGTATTTTTTCAAATAGAAATACATTTTGCAGAAAGAAAAAATCTATGTTTTTTCCAACATCGTACCACCCTTCCTCTGACCATAGAGACCATGAATAGACGACCCCACTGAGCTTGTATAAGATGCTATTGGAACAGGACGTGGAGGGACAGGCCGTCTCGCCTTTGTCTATTTATGTAGAGAAAATCCCTGAGGGGTAGACAGAAGGTTAATTGCCCCCTCACCGAGTCTTTGAGAGCCATGAAGCAGTGGCACATCCACCGTCTGGTAGTACCATCTCTGCAGATGTAGGAGAAGGCCTTGTCGTAGTTACGATCAGGAGCGCAGAATGAAACCTTCTCTATGGTCTGGTCCACAATGAGGTCCTGAGAGAAACGGTGAAAGAGAGAGAGAGAGAGAGGGGTCAGGGGGAATCAAATTCAGTCAACTCAATGGTATTGTTCCAGCAGGTAGATCACATCTAACAGCAGTTTAACCCATGACAGAGAGGAAACATGGCTTCATACCAGCTTGTAGACTGATCCAATGCTTGACACACTGCTTTCAACCTCAGTTAACCCCACGAAACTCCTCTCACTCCAACCTATTTACACATCCACCAATAAGAGAAAAGAAAGTGTCCATGCAGACTAATGACACTGAACCCTCCTTTCATCTCTGAGATGTTTCCACCACTCATCCGTCCTTCAACAAAAGCTTCATTCAGCCCGTCTCCAGTGTCTATGGCCACTATAGAAAAAACTAAGAGGGGCCATTCCCTTTCTCTGTGTACATTCAGGGGCCCCCATCTCACCGAAAAACAGAAAGAGAAGGAAAACAAGAGGAGGGAAGAAGAAGAGAGGGCACAGAGAGAAAGAGGGTTCACACACTCATCCACTTACTTCCTTCCTCTCGTCTGGTGTGGGAGAAAACAAAAAGCAGGGAGGATTAGCAAAGGAAGGAGGAGGCACAAGAGGAGACGAGGAGGATAGATTTGAGGAGAATGAGGCAGAATAATAACAGCTGAGTCTCTGAGAGGTCTTTAGAAAATGAAACAGGGATGTTGGTTCCAAGGCAAGAAGCTACAAACACCACGCAATATTTTTAAGTGTATCTGTATTCTGGAGAAAAGTATAAGATCAAAGTAAGTGTACTTGTGTATTTGTGTGTAACGGTGAGTCAGGTTATGTCCCTGCATTGCTGAAAGGAAGAATAGCACCGTGTGACGCACAGTGTCTCATCCATGCAGCGGAGCCTTGATGCCCTGAGCACACAAAAAAGACTTTACTGGTCCTTTCTATTCAAGTCTTATGAAGGTCTTTATGCACACACACACACACACACACACACACACACACACACACACACACACACACACACACACACACACACACACACACACACACACACACACACACACACACGTATATACAGTACTTTCACTGAGTGTGGGAAAGCGTCTGAATAATGTCTGTGTGGGTGTTATTAGGCATGCTCGCTGATTCATAGACGGAGGCTGAACTTATGGTAACAAGTGAGAAGAGGGACTGAAAGAAAGAGAGAGATAAGGTTAAGACTCAAACTTTAAGAGGATCATCTCATCTCTTCTTGTTTGTTTTTTTCACAGAAAGGTCCACAGTGAGTCCAAACAAATTCATTTTTAAAATGAACATACTGTTCTGAGTGTGGAGACAATGAGCCTCATTCACTGAATGTTCAAAGAAAAAGTTACTTGAAACATATTTCTGAAGTTTTAAAGAAGTTTTCTTATCTGAGACTTGTTCTTAAGTGAGAGCAAACTCCAAACACCTGCAGGAAAATACTGTCATATCTCTGCAAAATGACTGGGTATTGTGTCTTTTTATTTTTGCAACTGTATATCACTTAAAAAAAACAAACAGAACATTTAAATCAGGGCTGTCAAAGTGAACTAAAAAATAATGTATTTACACAAAATTTCTTTTACCCTTGATTAACAAACATTTTCTGAGATTACGACACTCAACCTCTGTGGGAAATAAGGAAGCTGTGCAGCAGTAGTGTTTGTCGTGGAATTTTCATAATCTTATATATGTGTATGTAAGAATGTTTAACTATTGTATTCTTTCATTCTAAATGTCATGTTTAGAGTAACTTGATTCCTGTCATCTGTGACGGGCGAGATAGTGTCAGGGTAGTAGTCAAGGTCTCTCCCCCTGCTCCCGTCTTTATCTATGTGTTATGGCCGACTTACAGTCTCCAGAACTAGAGCACAGGTCTTCTTCCCACTTGTTGTGTTCCTATTGTCCAAACATGGTTATCTAACTTTAGTGTCGTCTTCAGAGGGAATAAATACCATGCCAAGGGTTTTGTCTGGCAGAACTGACTTGGCATTGCACTGCACTCTCCTGCCTGTGTACTGTTATGTTATTTCTCCTCGATCGAGTTCTACATAAACTATTTCAACGTAAGCCGTCCAAGTCTCCTGAGTCTTCTGTGTCCAGTGTCCAGTTTGTTGCTGAATTCCATCACAGTGTTGTGAAGGGCAAACCTTCTTGAGCAGAAACAGATCTTTTCAACAGCAAGTTCAGCTTCAAAGCTTTGTCAGACAGCTTCTTCAGCGAGACTAAAGTTAATTGCATTGAATGTCAGTTTGAATGGAGTTAGCAGTTATGCCCTTTTGTGCGCTCCAGAGGTTCACCTATGCTAGTGAGGAAACATTGGTATGTTACTTGTGAGTTTATCAATTTATAACACTGCTGCTAAAATATATGTGGATGTGTATGCATGTTTATATGTATGCATGAATGTACTTGTGTATGTATGCATGTACACATATCGATATGTGTGTGTTTGTATATGCTGGACTCTATATATATTTTCTTGATGAATCCCTCAGTGATTGTTTTGTTTTTTGCTTTTATTTGTAATTCTCACATGGCTCCTATGTTGTGGAGGGATGTGTTGGTTGTTGATGCAGACCAAAATAAACCTAATCAATCAATCAGTTCTGCAGTCTAAAGAGAGTACTAATTTTCTGGCTTTATATTTATATTTATGGGCTGTATACTTCTAATAATCATAAAGTCCATTTAATCTCACAGATTTATAGATTTAAGAAACTGAATAACTGCCTAATAGCTGGTAAGTATTTTATGCTGGACAGTGAATGTTTGATTGGGTCTAAACCACTTATTAAAAACAGTGATGTGTTCCTTTTAATGAAAGAATAAGTCAGAAGTGCAGCTCAGAGGAATAGGATTCATACACAGAAAGTGTAGGTGACATATCATGCAAAATTGACTTTTTAATGGTTCTCTACCTGAAATATGTTTCCCTGGCATGTCTACAAACCCCCCGAGAATGAAAAAAATCCACTCTGCCCCTGTTTTGATTTCTACACCTTTCTGTAAATGTGTCTAAAACGAGCCGTTTCAGACTTCCATGTTTTTGTTACGTAACAACAATATCCGGTCTGTCACGGAGTCAGAGCTCAGAGCTTGTTCAGCCCATAGACTGTATAAAATAATACTGAATCCCCCCTCCGTTTTTCATTACCTGCACAAATGTGTGTTAACAAGGAGCTTAGGAGGGAGGCATTCTAGTTGTAGGCTGTCTTAATAAACACAAAGGTCGGTTTTACTCCCCACGTCTGCAGATTTGATCTAGTGGATGATTTTTATTTATCATGGATAAGTGCTAGAGCTAATTAGCATAGCCACATAGCTACATGTTCATAGCTGTAGCTGTAGCTGTGTACCAAGACACACGTCGACATACTGTCAAATAAAACAACAAGAAACACTAAATCTGTGACCAATCCTTCAGAAAGGTCCTGCTACAGGCGCCTCTCCGACAGGATCAGATTCTGGATCAGACTCAGAGGGTTGAAGTAACGTGATCTCTGAGCAGCCGTGTATATTCAGCCAACATGTAAACATTAGATCAACGTGCTGGAGAGCCGAGACCACATCCACTTCCTGAGGGGGCGTGGTCAGAGAGAAAACAGAGTGTTCTGAGGAGGACTGAAGAAGAGGGCTTTTCAGGCAGACCAAAATCTGATTTCAAAGTGTTTTTTTGAGCATAAACTTTAAGGACATGTTTTGGGGACCTCTTAGACCAATATATATTGATGAAAAAAGCGTGATATGTCACCTTTAACGTTTTTGCAAGATTTGGGATACCTTGACGATGATGCTTCAATATTTGCAGATAAAATATCTAACTGAAGGGAAAATGGGATGGAGATTAAAGAGGTGGGAGAGAGGAGGAGTAGGACTGATGGATCAGGAGAAGTGAAGTTGTGTGTGTGGCCTCTAAATATAAGAAAAAGGGGAAAAGAACGAAAGAGGCTCTCTCTCCCTCTCTCATCTATTCTCTGCAGCCTTTTATTCTGCACTGAATAGAAGCACAGCAAGCTGCACTCACTCTGTAGGAGGCCTCCCCAGCCACCAGACACTCCTCAAGCGGGTGTGTGTGTGAGTGTGTGAGTGTGTGTGTTTCTGTGTTTACTTGATCTTCCCTCCTCCGCTAAGCACCTTCATCTAGAAACCATGAGTCACATATGTCAGCTCTGAAGCTGCACACACAAACACACACAGATCCAAAATACCCTGAAAGCATCAGGAGAGTGAATGTATATGGATCGTTCTGTTGTTGGCCTTCAGCCTGTGTCGTAACACTGGGACAGAATGAGACTTTTGTAGGTGGACTGAGGAAGAAAATGTGTCTCTACTAAGCTTCAACCTCAGGGGCAGAAATGAAGCCAATGCAATAATGATAAAAAAAAAAACTGCATTTCCTCCCGCGGCCACTTGAGGCTGACTCCAAAAGTCCCCACTGGGCGCAATGGAAACTGCAAATTGTTACAGCAGAATGTAAGGTTTTAAAACATGGTCTGCTCTCTTTGGACAGTTTCAGCGGCACAGACATGAATTTTTAAACAGCTCATCTGTTTTGATTAGATTTAGGCTTAAAGTTATGCATAACTTGAGACATGGACTCTTTAGGGGACAGGTGGATACTGCTGGCTGTCTGCTAGGTGTCACCTCAGCTCATAAGGGCACTGAACATGAACACTCAGCTGTGTTTGTTATATTGGCGCATATTTGGGACTTTGTAGCACACACCAGAAAAAACAATACACTTTGCTTTACAGAATAAGCAAGTAATGGACTCTCTGCTAGCTGAACTTGGCTTGTTACCTCATTCATTCTTAGTTAGCCTATTCATAGCTAGCTCTCCCTTTGCAGGAGTGGGCAAAGCCAGCTGTGAGTCTGCCACAGTCTCACAGTCTTTTCCACAAGCGATCCAAAACCTATTTCACATTTGCACTCCTGAAACTCTCAAAAAGTTTTCAGAGAAGAGAGGAGTTTAGGGAGTCTGGAAATGACACGAAAAGCATGCTGCGAAAGCCACGGTACAATTACAACATGACCGCGGCGGACTACGCAGCAGTTGTTGCATTTAAAATAAAAAATGCAAACATACAGATGTGCAAACATTGTCTCTGTTCTTGTCTTGCAGATGATTCTCCTTCTTCAATCTCAGTTGTTTTTATTCATCCTGCTACATGTTGCTTTCCCTAGTTCGCACAAGTGGCATCATATAAACATGATCACCTTCGCTCACTCATTTGCTGTGAATTTTCTGGATTGTTTCCTGTTACGTTCTCACATCAGCTCACCCTGACACCATGGGAAGTTTTACAAGGGGGGGCTTGCGGAAGAACTTAAAGATAAAATCAGGGTGAAAAAAAAAGTGTCTGTTTGCGTTCACACATGCAGCTCACCTCTAAGACTTTAGGAGTTTAGTGCATGTGTGAAAACAGCTTCATCTTTGAGTAATAAACAACTTCAGTCATCTGCAACCTCACATATCATCTCACTCTGTGGAAAACACAGGGATAAACTAGCACATTCACAAGCTATTGAATTAACACAGACATAGAATGGATGATTTCAGTATCAGTCCATTTGCCAACGCCACTTCTTCCTCCAAATATCCCCTGGCTTCAAACTAAACAACAGCCTGACACAAGAATGCTGAACTTAAGGCTTCATAAAGGCAGTCCAAAAACAAATAGGCCACAGATTTATAAAGTCTATGGTCTTAATTAAATAAATGTGAATTATTTTCTATTTCTGCTTACAAGCTGCGGTTAGAGGCTGAGAACAAAGGTATTTATTAAAGACCACTGTGGGTGTTTCGTGTTTGACTCTGGTTCAAAAACCTTCCCCTTATTATTTTCGTTGCTTTATGAATGCTGGGGCAGAATAAAATAGAAAGAGGAGGATAAGACAAGAAGGCAGAAGCAACACACACATTATATGTATTTACGTACCTTGGTTTTGTCATCCACCACCCTGAGGCCATCCGCTGAAACCCACAGCACTGCTTTGACCGTCTTTTTCCCACTCTGGAAGAAAGAAAATAGCAGTGGCGTCAATAACTTATAACGTGGAGGACAGGCAGAAAGGCTGCACAGGAAACATTTTAATCAATTGAACATTTCATTAAGCGATCCTTTGGGTCTTGCAGAGGTGAAATCACAAATGCAATCAGCATGAGAAGCCACCTTTACTACGTCTGGTGGTTATGTAAAGTGGTCATTACAGCACATGAGGTAATGGTGGTTTAAGAGCAGGGAGGCGGGACGAGGTAAAAACTGTGCCAGCTGGTACTGAGACTCATTTCTCCAGAGGAGGGCACCAGGCAGAGCTAATAACACACTCAGCATGGGCCAAGCTAAAAATACGCAGGCTGAAAAACAGCCACGCCGTGTGTGTGAGTGTGTGTGCACCTGACTTTGATTTAGGTTTGCGTGTGTGTGAGGGAAACAGAAAGCACTGCAGGAAATGGCTTTGAAACCCACATCGAAGCGACAAGGAGCCTCAAGTTTTGCATAATCCCATTGAGTGGAAGAGAAGGAGGGAGAATTGAGGTGAAGAAACTTTGCGAGTGAAAGAAAAGAGTGGAGAACGTGGAGTGGGAAATCAAAAGAAAAAGATAAGTTTGAGGGAAAGTTTGGAGTGTGAGAAACTGCAGAGCGGCAAGAATGCTGCTAAAGAAAGATGCTGATAAAGATGGAGGGTGGGAAGAATAGACTTGTTTTCAGAAGGGATAATAAAAGAAGAGAATCGAATGAAAGGAAACAGTGGTCGAGTAGAGGTTGTGAAAGCATGGAGGATTTCTCTTGTATGCATTTTACTCAGTGTGATTCAGTTAGCTGAGACTTTTGACAAGATGATGCCTCTGTTTGATTCCTGCTAAAGAAATCAGAATGTTCTGCCTTTAAGTTTTGTCAAACAGATTGATTATTCTTATGAAAAGGTGAAGTTTAATTCCAGTTACCAAAAAAAATGCTCTGCCCAGACAAATGTGAAGACTACATTTATGGTGACAGAGTCTCCTGTTTTCTTCTCACTGAATGAATGTGTCTGATTCTGGTTAGTCAGTGTCACTCCGCTCACACGCTCCCTGTCCTGATCCAGCTTCCTAGGGGGGCAAACTGTGTGTGTTTGTGTCACAGTGTGTTTATATGTATCTATGTTAGCCCAGAGCTCGTTTTCTGCCCTTCTGAGCATTTTGGGTTCAGACAGTTGAAGGATTGACAAAAAGACAGATGTGGGAAAAGACCTGCTCGGATGAGTGATTAGTGAGATTAAGTGCTGGAAGTGGAGTGATGTTAGAATCACAGGAAGCCCGGTGAGAGCGTTCCCTATTGTGGTTCCAATTCAAGATCTTAGTTCTCGTATAGATGGGCAGTCAAATGAACTACACCACAAGACCATGCGATAAAAACGCTTAATAGTTTGTTTTTGAAGTGAAGTTGAATGAGATACTCGACAATGTAACCCACAGGGGATCCTGGTCAGCTCGGCCCCTTTGTTTAGAAACCACAACCACCAACCAGAAATTTTATCACATAACTTGGCTTTTAAGAAATTCAGACCCAAACACTAATGTCGGTGTAAGTGTTCGTTCTATTCAGAGTTTTTTCAGTGCTTTGCTCTGCCGTCAGAGTTTTTAAACTACCCGTAGATGCGACACATGTTTTCCTCCAGCTGCAGCGCACTGATCACCTGTTCGGGTCTGCAGGCTACGAAAGAAACAAAGAATACAGTATATAACAATATGTCCATTTTCTCGACACAGGGGCCCATTAAGGCTCCTTTATGCTCCCATGTCCCATGCACACTTGGATATAGACGAAACCGTCTGCACATTTCTGAAAGGTTATGGATTGAAATCATACCTCCTAGATCAAATTATAAGATGCAGCTTTTGCAAAAAAACGTTATCTGGTCATCTGAGTGTCTAAAAAGTGTAATAGTATTTATAATATTACCTTGATAATTTCTGTATTGAAAGATCAATACTTGGCAGTGTGCTCTGATGAAATACTGGCATACAAAATAATGTGTTACTATGCCAAATTGACTTTTTCTCGCACCCCTAGAAGAGGTAAAGAAAAGAAAATAACAAGGCCAGAGAGAAACCTGCGGAGAGTATCTAACTTGTGCTCTGTGTGTGTGTGTGTGTGTGTGTGTGTGTGTGTGTGTGTGTGTGTGTGTGTGTGTGTGTGTGTGTGTGTGTGTGTGTTCTCCTTTGGTCGATACTTGGTGCATGAGCTTCGTGCAACCGGTTCTTTAATGAGCTCCGGTAAAGTTTGCAGATCCTTGGGGTTAGCGTCATGCAGCCTCTATACGACCAAATTGAACCTTAGCGCTGCAGCAGAGGAGGTGTGTGTAAGCTTGGGTCTGTTTGTGCGTGTGTGTGTGTGTGTGTGTCAGTGTGTGTGTGTGTGCAGGATACTTACAACTTTGAGTTTATTCACTGCCTCCTCGCATACGTGCATCCCTCTGGACTCCTCCACCTCGACCAACCCCAGGTACTGCACAGAAAACAAAAATATACTATTATTTAAACATTTTATTTTGCTGTATTTTAAACTTTTTGCTGTATATTCTCATCCAGTCCTGGTGCAAATAAAGCACAGCTGAGCTGAACTCAACAATGACACAAAAGTAGGCAAAGCCTCATTAGCTCCGGTCAGTATTTTTGTATGTGACAGATATATGGTTCTGCTAATGAGGACAGAGGAGAAAGAGGATGACTTAAATAATTTATACCCTCACATCCTCTTTTGTTGTCTCTCCAGTGTTGTGCCTTTTAGTGTACAGAGAGCCAGCAGGGGCACAACTTAAGCCCCCTATAGATCAGCTCCAGTCAGAGGCCAAATGGAGGAGAAAGGGGCAGAAAAGTTTTTAAGAGAGCTATGAGTTCAGGAGGACTTATTAAAGTTATTTTGAATGGGAGAAAAGTCTGATCTGAGCTTCAGAACAAAAGTAGCAATATGAGCAGTTGTTATGTGTCATACTTCCAAAAATAATGGTTGAAAAATAATCAATGTCCCAGCTAAAAGTGCTTGTGTACTAGCTGTTGACAAATAGCACCTCTTGATACACAGGCCTGAATTCAATAAGGTGCTAAATGGTGCGCACAAGCTGGGAGGAGAAAAGTGTTGAAAGTGTACCTTAAGGTATGACAGCTTACACAGTCGCTTCATGTCTTTTGCTTTCAGTCAAAGATGAGTTATCTAGATTCTACAAAGAAAGGCAGAGTCTGTAGGTGAGGGAGTGGATCTTGTTTTTGTATATCAGTGTTTCTACAGGCACTGGGTGTGACGCAGAAAAACATTCTCTGTGGGGAGCAAAGGGGGGAACCCATCAGCAGTCATCTGGTAACAATTGAGCTTTATTGGATGCCTTTTAATGCCTTGTCATTGTTTCTGAACACCAATAGCCTTCTCTGTTAAGATTAGAGTTAGTTCACAGTCAGACAAAAGAAAGATTTCAACAATTTTATATGCCCTCCTTGATGTATATGCATTATATTTTCATAATTTACATTACTTGTATTTTTGTCTTATTTCTGAATTTAAGTTTAATTTTGTTTTTTAAATAACTCTATTTAAAACACATACAAATATGTTTAAAAACTTGACCTTTATTAGAAAAAAAACAATCCAACAAATGGAAAAGTGAGTCAGAGTGTGGCCAATGGCTTCTGAGATTTGTGAATGATAATTAGAAATTAGAAAATTGATTGAGAAAAAAAATGATTTTCAGAGGTAGAGAGGGATTTAAGCAAGAGAGGAGGACTTCCCCAGACTTCATGAAAGGGACAGAAACGTGTACAGTGTCAAATGGACTGGCATCAGAGACAGGAGTTGATGTAAGTGGCAGTGCTTGCTGTCAGCGTCAGTGCCGCTGCTCCTGCTGTTCAAACAAACTACACTGAGATACAAAAGTCATCTTACATAAACTTCAAAAGCTTCAACAGTTTAGTGTACAGTTCTTTTCATCACTGCTTTCATGGTTAGTGTCTCACACTAATTTCAAGTGTCATTTTGCTGGTTAGCTAGAGCTGACATATTCAGGGGATATTTTACTTTCCATATTCAAAGGAGGAAAATTCAGTAAGTGATGGAAGGAACATCAAGGACAAAAAAATCAATCCAACTACTCATCAAAGCTCAGTTAAGAACATGTGTAGTTTTTTTGTGCTATCTGTTTCATAATCTTCTCATCTGCTAGTTTTCCTCCCCAGCTCTCCACTTTTCAAAGAGTCCGTTTTTTTCAGTCTTAAATCTAAGAACATTTTTCCTCCTCTTTGTGCAGTTCAGCCGCTATTGAAGGAGTATCAATATTGCATGACTCGCGAATATATTTAAAGTAAGAACAGAGGAAAGTCAGAGATGTAAGAAAAAAAAGGAATAACTGGGGTAAAAAGTAAAAAGAAAGAACTTCTAATAAAGAGAATGAGAGTTTTTTTAGTGCTTCACTCCCTTGCTTTAAATCTCTCGGCTCCACTTCGCTGCCCATCTCATCAAAAACTCTGTGGAGCATTACCATCAGAAACATTTTCCATTAGCCGTGTATTTTCATTTTACGTCTGGTTTCTCCATCCAGTCTGCAGCCTTTCTCCTTTTATTCCTCCACTCTTATCCAGTTCTATATCTCTCTTTTCATATCTCACAGTGTCTCTTCGTCCCCTCAGCGTGCCCTCATCCCTCACCCTGTCATTTCCTGTGCAGTCCTTAATCTATAACTCCACCTCGATGTCAGTCCTCCCTCTCGAGCCTCCATTGTCTCTGCAGCTCTTCAGCAAATCACATCAGCTCTCAGCGACAGGCATACTGAAAACCCTCGGACCAAAGCTGGTTATCAGTGAATGGGTCTATTATCAATGCCTCTTATTTGCTCTTATTGCATAGGAGGCATTCAACTGAGAGCTACAAGTCTGTGCTTCGAATACTACATGGTACACGCGAGAATCAAATTTCCTTGAATCCTACAAAACTCTGACGTTTATACAATATAATCGTTTGACAATTTACTTGTCAGTTCAGGTTTTATATTTGGATTCACACAAGACTGGAAAAAGGGATAAAAATGAAGCTGCAGCTGCAAAAATAAGCTGCATCTTTTTCTTTTTGTAGGCATTAAAGGGATAGTTGTTGTTTATTTTTGTTAAGGTGGATTGTTTGAAGTACTTGTCAATAGTAATTGTGTTACCCACAGGGGATCCAAGTCGCTTCGGCCCCTTTGTTGAGAAACCAGTCAGAGAACATCCACGGAGGCCAGGGTCACAAGCTCGTTTTAAGAAACTCCACCCTAAAGTCTGATATTAGTGTAAGTGTACAATCTATGTGAACATTTTGCAGCACTATATCTTTGCACTATTCTCAGACGTGACACAAATCTGTTAGGTCTGTCGTTACAAACAAAAGAAAAACCAAACTATTCAAATGTATCTAAAATATATTGACATTTAGGTTAATCATTAGCATCCTTAGAGGTGACTGAATTACACAACCAGAGTACTTTTATTATCCTCTTTTGTCAAAATGTTTAAAGTAATGAACTCATACATTTCCTGTGCAGAGATGAAAATGTATTAATGTTGCATAACAAGGAAAACTTATTGTTTTCTTTTGTCTCTTTTTCCCTAGCTTTGAAAAGGGATGCATATAAATGTCAGGGAACTTCATATCTGGCTACATGTTGACCTCCACAGACCTCTGTGTCTTTGGTCATTTGAAGGAGTCTCCATCAAGTCCAATTGCTCTTAGTTTAGCAGATATTAATCTGTTTTACTCCAGATTTGTTGTGTCCCCACTCAAGGCAGCTTTGCTTCAGGTTGTTTTGCCTGAGGAGGTGTGTTCCGGTTGAAAGGTGACGCCATCGCATGCTCTTTGTTTTGTGATACATATGTTAGGAGCTATCTCAATAGTTTACAAGGATAAATCATCTCCATGGACCATACAGATAAAAAGACTTTTACTCCATATTGGTGAAGAAAGACAGAGAGCTGACCCAGCTTTTGAAACTCACCCGAACAGGGAAGTTACATTTGCCCTTTCGCACTGCCTCCTCATCAGCCTGCCACTGGTAGGGTCTGCTGGCCTCTGGCAAGCAGGTACCTTTCTTCCTCCTCAGGCTCTGACGAAGCTTGTTCATCTCCGGGGTCACGTGCTCCCTGTTGCTGCAGAAACAGAGAAAGACATCAGATTAGCTTTGTAGTAGAGGCTTGAGAGCCACAAGTTAGATGTCCAATTTGCTCCAGAGATTAAAACACTGAAAGAGACAGCCCCATCACATCACATCACATCACAGCTCAACAAAGTGACTCTCTTCTTGCTTTCTTCTAAGAGTTGTGCTCATTAAAAACTAATTAAAAGCAACAGTGTGAGCTATAATGTAAAGAAATGCCCATGGAGAGGTGTGTGCAGAAGCTGTAGTGTTTCATACAGGATTATGAGTGGATGGGATGGATTTCATTGATTAAGTTAAGCTCATTATGCAGTAATCATCCCTAACAAGGCAGTCGCTACATTAGCGTCACAACACTTCCTGCCACAACACTCCATTGATTCTTCATTCAGAAACATGCTGTACTAATCACACCGGCAGAATACTAATGAACACAAAGCATGGGGCTCGTCTTGAAGTGCAGGAGCTGACTCAGGGGTAAAAAATATAACACATTAGAGGGTAATTACATTTTAGGCTATATATTACACCTGCTCTCAGTTCTTTAAGAAACATCAAAAATGCTGAGGGAATACCAAACACAACACACACACACACATACTTTTGCACATGTGCACACACTGCAGTCCTTCTCTGAGCTCACACAACCCTCTTTGCGCTGCTTAATTAGACCATTCAGCCCGCTGGCCTGTTTAGTGATGCTAATTTCCCAGCATAATGAAACATGAAGCCGTCAAAACATGACCTGCTTAAAAACGATAATTACTGTTTTCATTCCTCTGCAGTCACATCCCCCCTCCACAGAAGACCTGGAGTACTATAAAAACAGCTCTCCCAGTTAGGGTCCCCTGTCTCTAAAGCAAGGCTGAATGAAGTACATCTGAAGCTCCTTTTTTATGTCAAGTTTAATGAGAGATAGATACGAGAGAGACAATTTATTAATCCCTCAAAGGGAATAACTCTGCAACAGCAGCTTGAGTCAAAGTCCAGACGCCACATCTAACACAACAGGCAAATAAAAACTTCACAGAACACACCAAAAATACATTTCTAAAACAGAATAAATAATACAATCAGAACAAGAAAATATGTCTGAAACATGGGAAGAACCATCCACTGCGCAAAAAGTCATGTCTAAACAATTAAAGAACTTTGGTTCATGCCTACAGGGATGGGTCCAGAGGGGCAGCCAGGGCCATTCCAAAATCCTGAACTATGATTGGCTGTAGACCTTGACAGAGGCAGATCTATGTTAAATTATATATCCACAGGCTGCTATAGCTTTCTTTGCATTTCAGTGAAGAATATCTCTTCTAATAAATGTCTTTTGAATGTTTGAATAATTAAGCTTGAAAGATTCAATTATCGCCACTTTGTTGTGTTTCTATTTGAAGTCAAACAAATTATAAACTGGGATATAACAACTATTTGGTACTTTAATGGTGGTTGTTAGAGTAGAAAGTGATGACAAAAATGATAAATGCTATTAATTTGTCTGTGTATGTGTGTTTGTTTGCACAGATACCCCGGCCACCCTGCCTAGCTCCTTATCACAGTTTTTTGCTGGTGAGATCACATGAACTTCAAGACAGCCAAGTGCTTCAACTGAGCCACTGAGGTCAGAAAAGTGTGGACATACCCCTTAGAGCATAAACATACTGTATATGCAAATATATGTACTGATACAAGCATAAAGATCACTGTGGCATTGAAAAGTAGCACTTTAAACTGACAACAGAAAAGTTGCATAAGACGAACAAATCATAAAGACTAAGATAAATAAAGAAATTCTGTCTGTTCTTCATCCTCCTGTTTTTCCTCAGTTCTGTTCATCAAAATCATTCTTTTTTACTTTGATTCCCTGCAGTTTTGTTATATTGAAGAATTAAAAAATATACCAGCAAGCTTCATGTCTCTCTGCTTTAAATACAGAACAACAAAGAGCAAAGCAGCACTAATCAAATCAACACCGTCTATGGGACAGAAGTTGCTCCATATTGTTTTTACTCCCAATAATCTCTGAATAAAACTTTGGCTTACCATGTGGTCGCTCCATAAATCACCATCCTGACCTCAGCAAGTTTGTTTGGATACAAAAAGTGTCCACTAAAATATGAAATGCTCATAGAAAAGCAGTGAAGGGAATAAATGTCCTCTTTGCTCTGCCACATGTCAGGGGTTACAAGCAGTTATATACACACAGAGAGACATATCACTTCTCATAATCGCTGCTATGTTTCTAATAATTGCTGCCAAAGGCTGGTGTCCTGGAAATGTGTGCAAGTGTGCAGTCTCATATTCCTCAAACACACTCACAGCCGTGTGTGTCGCGCATAGTATTTAAATGCGGCAGCTTGGGTGGCTTCACACATTTCTGGCATGAGTGGCATGCACCCTCTGCCAAGCGCAGACACACAGATGAACACACACAGCTCAGCGCACACACACATGACCACACTTGTGCCAGTCCTTTCCAGGCAAAGCGCCAGATGACGGGCACCTGGCTGGCACCAGGGCCACTGCAGCAGGTGTGTATGTGTGTGTGTGTGTGTGTGTGTGTGTGTGTGTGTGTGTGTGTGGATAAAAGATGGCTGATGAGTTATACACCAAAATGGGGGAGTTATGTTAGGTAGGGTGGGGGACCGAATAGGGAAATTAGGGAATACATCATGCCCTGTAACTGTCCTCATATGGTTTGGGACAGCGGGGGAAGAGGAGGAGGAGGAGGAGGACTGAGCAAAGAGGACTGGCATCTGATTCCAAGCCACAGGGGAGAGATACAGAAATGAAAGATGAGAAACAAGAGTACTGGCAGGGACAAAGTGCAAATTCAGAAATGAGGTAAGAAGATTTGTGGTTACCCTGTTGATCACTCATCAGTCATCAAGCTATAAAGTAATGAAGATGTGTGAGAGGTCAGCAGCAAAGTTAGAAAAATTGAGCGGCGGATTGACAAAATAGAGAACTATATTTCCCAGGATAAAATACAGAAAAATCCACTTCATGCTGATAACTTACTGCAGCTATAAAACTGAAACTACAACACACATTTTGACATCCTTTTAGTGACAAACTACCAGGACCATATTTTTGTGCCTACACTTTATGACTTTGCCATGAGTAAAATTACTATACACTGCACATGTACAACATGTAAAACTATCAGTTGGATTTGTAACCTTACAAATTCGTGTTTTTTACAGGAGCTTTGTCTGCAGTATAGTTTATAGATCTGATCTTTCCAAGAGGACACTGTCTTATTCAAGTTTCCCCTTCTGAAAGCTGACCTGAATCTTTTAGGAAACTTACGCCCAAAATATATAAAAACAACTTTTTTAACTAGGGCCATCAGCATTAACTTGTTTTATCGCAATGCGATTAACGTCCAGAATAAATGAAATGTTGTCCCTTTCATCCCAACATAATTGAGCCACTCCTGCTGCTGCTGTAATGGAAAATAAAGACTGCACTTTTGGAATGGCACACTCCACTTAAAAAAAAACTCCCAGACAGCTCAATCAAAGTCAAAAGTGAGGCACTTTGTGTCAAACAAAACTAAGATATCACAGAGTACTTTGAGTTTGAGCAAACACCTTGATGTCAGCAAGCAACCACATAACAAGAGCCGGCAGAGCCGTTCTTTGGAGTGAGGGAATCACCACAGACATGTGGATGAAATCAAAACAAATGAGCTAACAGTGGTGGCTGAATGGGTGGCAACTAACCGCAGGCCAGTCAACGCTGTGGAAGACTCAGGTCTCAGGGACATGCTCAGGAATATTATTATATTCCTTACTGTCACAGGAACAATAGATTCACACACACAGGAGCTGCATGAAACAGAGACAGCAACCATCAGACGTATCTCTGGACAGAGTCAGGATAGCTGTTAACCCTGCTTCCAGCCTTTATGCAGAGCTAAATTGGTAGTTTTTAAAGTGGATACCTGTAGAAAGTGTTTCTTTCATTTGTTTCCACTGTAAAATAACCTAATATCTACGTGTGTATGACATTAAGAGGACCTATGAATGTGGTCTAAGGTAGGCTGCAGTAATAGGAGTCCACAGTCCTCTCGCTGAGCAGCACAGCGTGAAATTAACAAAAATATGGTGGTAAAGACTTTCTAATGAAGAGAAAATTAGGGTGGCGACATTACCCAGCATGCAGCATGTACAGGCCTTGCATAGCAGTGACCTCATTCTACAACAAAAACCATGTGCATGATAGAAGACGACAAGAGGCAGACAGACGGGGTGGGCGGGCAGGCAGGCGAGGATAAAAAACATCAAAATAAATCTATAAATCAATGGCACAAATGAAGTCCCGCTCTCGTCATAAACCCACGCAAAACTCTCCAGCACTTCAGCGTAGACTACACAAACAAAAGGCCTGCTGCCAAAAACCACAGAGCTGTTCCCCATCCAGGGTTCGAGTTAGCAGCCATCTGGAACATATTGTAGCAGAGGAGATGGCAGGAGAGACGTCTTACGATCATACGAAGTCATGTCGTCTTTCAAGCGCCTTCACCCTAGCTGACCTCGCTTCATCACTCCTTGCTTCAAAAAGTGCTCCCTTTTCTTCTTCTTCTCGTGTTTGCTCTCCTCTCTCCTCGTCAAAAAGATGCAACAATGGAGGCGAGTGTGGGCCTGGAGCTTTAAGTCTGCTGCTCAAGGAAATGGGTTTAGCAGGGATGAATTCAGCGAGAAAGCTTCGCCTACGCTCACAGACTAATAAAATGTGGTGGGAAATTTGCTCTGGGTTGTAAAGTAGGTATTTTAACTGTTGATATGTTGGGACATTTGTCGTTAAATCTTAGGTATGTGTGTTTTACTTTTGCCATGAGTAATATCAGTTTGTGAACCTGTATTCAAAGCATGTCGCCTCTCTACTCCTCTTCACATCCACGGTGTTAGGACTGCATAAAATCATGTGTGTCCATCTGTGTTTTGAGCTCACCAGAAGTCAGGCTGATTGATAGCTTTGGCACTGTTCCACTTTTTCACACAGATTCATGCACACACACACACACACACACACACACACACACACATACACATACACACACACACACACACACACACACACACACACACACACACACACACACTTACAACGTTCCTTTCTGATCCAGATGTTCTGTGTTCAACAGCGGCTCCAAGATTTTGGCAAAACGGTTTGCACTCCACCCTCACACTTCTTCTCCACCAGATGCTCCACCAGAAGACACACCTCGTACAAGCAGGGAGATGGAGGAGGAGGAGTAGGAGAAGACTTGCGGCCAAACACACACACACAGACACACACAAGTAAAAACACACACAGTGAGTCATTGCCACCTCACATTACGGTAAGCCATTTGCTCATGAAGTTCCAGAGAGACAAGGAGGGGTCGTCAAAGGGTGGAGCAAGTGTGCAAGAGTGTGTGTTTATTTGTGGTGTGTGTGTGTGTGGCAGCAGGGGATTGTATAGGCTTAGTCATCACTGAGCTGACCACTTTATATGGACACCATGTACCTCTGTGTTTCCCTCTCTCTGTTGAGCTGCGAGTTGTTGGCGGTGGAGCTGAGAAGCTGCTGTGTTTAGCCGAAGCATTCAGAGTGACTCAGAGTCAATTTTAAGTAGGAGGAAGAGCAACTACATCTGCAAAGACAGAGCAAAGTGATTTTTTCACTGTGACAGATAAAGAAAAGCTTCTTACATTACAAACACGAGAGTTACATCCAGTGATTATTTCTTTATATGAGCGATTGGGGCATTTTTTTTTATTTGACATGTTGTTTTTAATCAACTTTACACCATAAAACCTAATTTGTGAGGCCTATTTTTTTCCAAATAGCTATTACATTAGAGTCATCTTTTCTTGGTGCAATCTTGTTTTTAATTTGACCTGCAGGTACAACAAACATGGAGCCTCGAATAGAGCCATGTTTGACCCTGTTGCAAGAAGCCTAAACACAACCCCAGGTCCTAAAAGGGCTTTTTAAAAAAAGGTAAACAAACTCGTATTATGAATGAGAAACTTTTTAAAATAAAGGAACACTACTAAAGTTTTAATGGTTGCAATAAGGCAGCTTTTCCTCTCATTTCTTTTCACCAAATTTTGAAATTAAGTCATTAAATCCTTGAGATGAGAGGTTGTGAAACATCCCTGTAAGTAGTTCTGTGTTTCGCAACTTGTGGATGACAAAAAACCATTCATGCGCACTTATGCAAGTTCACAAATGTAGACTTTAGGTGTTTCAATAGGTATAAGTGCATCATCAGAAAGGATAAAAACTAGTCTGACATTTTTATAACAAAGTAACCCAAAACTACTCTCACTAGCATCTTTTAAATGAGCTTTAAAGCTAAAGTGAATAAAAGTTGCGCACTCTTATGCATGATCTTTCATTTTAGCTTAGTTTAGGTGAACTGTCGGCTTTGATGATGCATCATCCAAGAGGATGGTCATATTCAACCTTTATATTTCTTTTTTTAAAAGTACTTTTTTCTGGCATATTTGCCTTTATTAGATAGGACATCAGAAGAGAGAATGAAAACATGAGGGAGTGGAGTGTAGGGGATGCCAGCGACCACTGCAATGAGATGTGTCCTCTGACCTCCGTACATCGGGTGCGCTCAAACCTTGAGGCCAACATGCTCCAAGCTTTCTGTTTCATTCATTTGTGGTAAGTGGGAGTGGGACAAAAAATCAGTATGTCAATATATCTTCGTCCAAACACGTGTGATGCAAGTATTGAACCTCTTGGGCCAAATATTGATATTTTAATTTAAAAACAATACAACACTGTAAACAGATTTCTCACCCTATATGACGCACCAGGTCACTACCACATGACTCCTGGTGGCGCCGCTGATGACATTACTTTAAAGGGCATTATGTATCCTTCAGTTAATCAAATATATGGTGTATCATTGTATGGTTATCTTGCAGTTACTCAGTTATCACAGAATCACTGCATTGTGATAATATTCTATTGCTACCATTGACCATGTATTGTATTGAGTTATCATGTGACTCCCTCCCTCAGTGGTGAGTCTGTTACTTTGATGCTTTTGAGGTCAGCTGCAGGTACAACAGTTAATGCTGATTGCTGAACTATGTGACTTCCTTATTTTCAAAGATAACTTCACCGTCACATTCTCAGCCTTTTCAAATTTGAGAGAGATTATCTGACACACGGCATCTTTAGAGCCAAATTACCCACCTGAAAAAGAAGCATTTGCTCTCATATCATATAAACACACATCAACTAACAGTTGCTTTTATTCATTTTACCACCAGCTTTCAAATGTCACTTCAAGGGTGACTCATCTCTGAACCAAAGCGAGACAGTCAACTGTCGTGTGGATAATAGAATTAATCAAAAACACATTAGACACAGGAGCATTATGCTGACACACAAACACACTGAAAACTGACCCAGTTTCTGGGCCCTGCAGACTCAATTGACACTGAGCGACCCGGATAGGGACACTGACTCTTACTATCATCCAAAAATCTCTGTCTGCCTCTCACCCACACACGGCATGTGACAGGTGGTCTGTATTTGTCGGTTTGTGATTAAAAAGGAGTGTGATGCAGCGCGGATAAACCAGGGCGCTTGTGTTTTGACTGATGACTGACCCAGGACAGGACGGCCTTATTCATTGTATCAGATAATGAGGCTATGCGTGTATAGTTGGAAATAACTGTCTTAAATATATTTAACAGACCAATTGTACGACAGAGGAACCAAATCATAAAACAAGATGCTTTAAAACAACTCCTGTGCTCAGAGCCTCACAGAGGGCAGCCAGGTTTTTAGCCTTGCATTGCAAAAGTTATGAAGATGCTTTCCAACAAACCCATGGCTCTCGTACTCACACATGGTAACTTGTCAAATTTGTAAATTTGTGTTATTACATTAAAATAATTTTCTAACTGACTATTGAGATGCTAACTTGGCCTTAAATAGATGCAGCCCAGAGGTGTCCTTCCTCTTAAGTCAGGCTTAAAAATAAAAGTTGAGATATAATATGCAGAATAAAATAGATTTGCAGCTTTTGATTATCTTTTCTTACAAGCTATTTGATGGATGTTGCTAGAGTGTTAAGCAAGGTTTAACACACAAGTCAGTGACTTTACTGAAAATACAAAGATGACACTGGAATAAATATTTTCATCAAACTGCTCCAACTTTGAAATCTGATCAAGAATCTGATAAATAAAGAGACAGACGGACAGAAACAGGACGGCCTGGTTTGCTTAGATTTTTTCAACAATAAAGACACCAATCAGCCAATCCCTACATCAGTAAGTTTTGTCCACATAAGTGGAGGAAGCACCACAGATAAGATACAGACTTCAAAACAGCAATGTAAAGTCTGTGCGCCTCATCTGAGCCAGTATGAAACACAAACACCCTCGGGTGCAGCAGCTACAATGAGCAAATATAAAGAAGCTAAAGCCTCTTAAGCAACAGCTCACACATAGAGAGCTGTATACAGTGCAGTGTGTAGGTGGTTTGTAAAGCATACTTGTCTGTAAGTGAGGAGGCAGACAGCTGTGTTGCATCAGTAATAGTCCTTTTTGTAGAGATTAGGAATGTGTTGAAGGTGTATGGACTGATTTACTGTGACAGCTGAGGCAGAGCCATGTGTTGCACCATCAGCCTGGCACCCGCAGTGACTATTGTCCCAGTCTCTCTTCCTCTCTCCCTCTCTTTGACACACTCGCAAACACACATTAACAAGGTCTGCTCTTATAAAGGGGGTCAGTGGGTTTAAATTAGTCTGAAATTCAGGACCAATCCAAAATAGTTTTTTGCTAACACTGCAGTTGTGCTCCATACTGTCAAATCAGTGTATAATTTGAAAAAACTGGTATGTCCTTGATTATTTCACATACTGCCAATTGAATTATTTATGAACTCAATTATATTTGCTTGCATTATGCAGCAAGGTTAGCAGTTTATGAAAATAAGAAGCAGAGATAGAGTCACTGTTTCTCAGCAAATAACTGAAAGTGTACCAGCACAGTATAGCTGAAAAACTTCATTTGATCTTCTCGGTTCTTTTGATAGAACAGAAAGTCTGTAAACATCTGTAACTTTGAGGAAATCCTTCTGCAACTCAGGTAAATCATCATTTCCAGATTTACTGGCTCATTTTCTGGTCACATTTCAGTAATAGTTACAAGTGGCTCACTTAAAATCATAATTACTGATTTCCTTTTTCTGTCATTTGGTCTAAATCACTTATCTTGTTATTCAGATTCACTGTCCTGTATTTTTTTTTAAACAGTCTGACATGACTATTAGTACCAAGAAAGATTAGAAGCTGAAGGCACACAGAGATAGATGAGAGTGTATGTGTGTGTGTGTGTGTGTGTGTGTGTGTGTGTGTGTGTGTGTGTGTGTGTGTGTGTTATCTCAATGTTCCCAAGGTGGACATGAATTAACTCAGCATTGACTGGTGGACACACAAACACATCCTGTCCTTCCTCTGACCCTCTAATGTAATATGATCTTTCGAGGGGACTTCTGTGGCAGATAGAGAATTACTGAGTGTCTTAATGTAATTAAAGGTGGGTGGTCGTCTTTCATAATGAGACTGAATGGCCCTCTGTGTCTCATGCTGCAATACACTGTGGGAATTTATAACACTACGTACAGTAACAGGTGAATGAGCGAGCATGAGGGAAATGTTGTCATCAAGCAGTGAATGAAGAGATGACTAAACCTGCTGATCCTGCATCAGTCCTGTCACTCACAACGTATCTGCAACCAGTGACTAACAGGAACAGATGGGAGAGGATGCTGTAGGGGAAAGAGGCTATGAAATGCATGTGTGTATGAAGCCACTAAGAAACTACAAATACTGTAAATGAACACTGCAGTTAGTTCATGTTTTCTGTGAGCCATTACAAACTAAACTTTAGGAAACATAGTTCTTGGGGTTTTTAAGCCTTAAAACAAGTTTGCACATCAAAGAGCACAACGTTTGCAGGGTAAGTTACTTAAATCTACCTCCTTTCTAATAGCCAGTTGAGAGACTCCAGTAGAGATTTGATTGTGTAAAACTAGATGGCCAACTTCTTAGTTAATTTATTACCTCTACAAACTCTTGGATAACAAATATTTGGTTCTAATCACTAGTTTTAAGTCATCTTCAATAAACAGCCTATAATTGATATGTAAATTTTGGTCCCATTCATGGCTATCTAATTGACAAGTTACTGCCGTAGCCTGATTAAAACATTGACAGTGACTGTGACGTCGCCGAATAGAACTTTTGAAGCCCAACAACGACTTCTTCCACGTTGAAAATGCTAACTCAACCTAACTTTGAGTAAAAAGGTGGAGTTGCAGGCTTTTTGCCTTCCGGCAATTAGCTACATGTTCACCTATCACTCAACTCAACCATGCCTGTAATTATAATTACATGAATGGTCTACATACCAAAAACAGTTCTGTGAAGCAGCTCATAACCATGTTGAATTCTGCTGTAAAAAAAAATGTATCTTCTGGCTCCAGTATGGCCAAACTTTCCACTTAAAGTGACTCTTAGAATATGAACCAACTCTACAACATTTTTCTGTAATCTTAACGAAGTACTTTTGTTGCCTAAATGTAATCAAACACTAGAGTTTGGATGAACCTGGGACTCTGCTCAGTCCTGCACTCTGTGAAACTGCAGTCCAGTTCTTTGCAATAATGAAGAGCCTTAAAACTTGTTTTGTGTGAACATAATATAAGCCGCAATGACGTCACTGTTACTTAATTAGAAAAGTAGATTAAGTATATACACAGTAGTTAATAGGGACATTGCTTACATTTGAGCACACACCACTAATTGTTGCATATATATATATATACACTGCACATACATCATGTCCGTGCTCCTCTAACATCTCTAATTTAAGCCACAAATCAAGTTAAGGGGACAAAGGAAGGCAGTCCAGCAAAGCTGGGAGTCTGAGAAAACATCCTGCAATTAAAATTATCTGCTCCCCAATCTTTTCTGCAAATAGGATTTAGTTGAGAAACTTCAAGTGAATAAGCTTTGCAGAGAGAGTTTGTGAAGCCCCGGGAATGTGTGTGTGCGCACTGCAGCAGACATATGTGTATACACATGGACTGTCATCCCAACGCCAAGAGAGAGAGAGAGAGACACAAACATATCCACAGACAGACAATTTCCACATCTATTATCCTTTTTCCTTCAGGCTTATCATGGTGCTATGTCACTACCCTTCTGCCACTGTTTCAATTCCCACCATCCAAGTTAAGCCTGGAGAGGTGTGTCTATGTGTGTGTATGAAAAGGTTTGTGTGTTTGTGTGTGTGTTTTACAACTTCTGCAGGCCATCCAGCACCCTCTCTAAATCTTTTAAGAAAAAGTATTCCTCTCCCTCATGTTTGACATAATTGCATGCATTGATTTTGTGCACAAAGGTCTGTTCATGCTTGATAGCGCTCATACAGGTGTGTGCATGCTTGTGTGTGTGTGTGTGTTGTTTGTGTGTGTGTGTGTGTGTGTGTGTGTGTGTGTGTGTGTGTGTGTGTGTGTGTGTGTGTGTGTGTGTGTGTGTGTGTGTGTGTGTGTATGTGTGTGTGTGTGTGTGTGCTGGCATGGGCTCCCAGATTCAAGATTCAAATGAGAGTAACACAACAGTCCCCCAGCATGCAGCAAGAGGGCACCTTTAGTGTTAGCATTATCAGTGTGTGTGATTATGTGTCTGCATATGCATTCATTTGTGACTGGCATGTTCCTGCATTCACGTAAAAGCATGACGTCTGTATGCATGTCAGTGTGTCGGTATCTATGACAGTAAAGGCATGTGTGTGTGTGTGTGTGTGCATGGAAGCTAATCCAAACACAGTGCAGCCAGGCGTGAAGTAGAGCAGTCTAGTCGATATGCTCCACTATCATGTTGCTGTGCTGTTCCCACTATGTATTCCTTCCTATCAGTCTAGACCATGTAACAAGTCTGCTTTTCATCTGTACTATGTGTGTGATATGACAGAAGCATGTGACTTGAGTCTAAGCTATATAACATCAGTATATAAAAGTATAGAGTTAGATCAAGCTCGGAGGAAGTAAACTGCTGTTCTTCAAAGCGTTTCCATTAATTGACACCCTCTGCTTTATGAAAAATGAAAACACGTGGGACATTAAGACATGGCCTAATAAAGTAACAGTCATGGCACTGGAAGTCAACTTTTGTGAACTCAAAAGTAAAACTTTACATCCAACACATTGTGAGTCCACTTATATGATCCCGAGCTGAAGAGCCTCTTTTGCTATTGTTGCGGCTGTAATTTCTCAAAGCCTTGTCAACCCCACCCTCGTCCTCGCATTGTGCAGGTTTTACGTCAGACTCTTGGGTCAGACTCTTGAACGCCAAGTGATCTGGTGTGGCTCTGCAGCTCAACTTTTTGTGAATTAAACAAGGATGCATTGTTGAAACATGAATATTTTCCAAGTCTTCCTTCTGTTTTCTGTCTTGATTCAGCTCGCTTTGTCACATGTTAAACCTCTTCCAAACTCTGTCCTTTGTTTTTAAAAGAGTCAAAATAATCATCATAAACATAACATAACTGTGATATGATATTGTTTTACTAGCACAGATAATACTGACAAAACCCAAAGATCCTCAGGTTTTTCCTTGACCTCTTCTCCTGCTGAAAATTAAAATTTTCTTAGACACAAATCTACTTTTCTTTGACTTTCCTCTCATGTACTTACTTCCCTAATCCCATTTAACACCCTTCCATTTTCAAACTTTCTCTTTCACACCCTCCTCCTCTCATCTTGGCCCTCCTGTTGAGTCTCCTTCCTGCTGATCTTCATTTTGTCCTCATTTCACTCACTGCTCAGGTCTCAGTAGTCTGCAGTCTCCTCGCTCTTTCCCCTGTTCTCTCTCTCTTTCTTGTAACACACATGAGAGCTGTCCTATTCATTATATAATCATGAGGGCAGAGTAAGAATAGAGTGGGAGAAAAGGAGAGGAAGTGTTGAATTTGAGAGTGAATACAAGTAAATCTTGCTCCCTTGCTAAAGGGAGCAAGAGGAGGATGAAAAGGATTAAAAACATAAATCTAATGTTTAAAAAAAAAAAGGACGCATGGCGGGTGTGCATGGATACGCAGTTAAATGCATGGACACAAAAACATGCTCTTGCGTCATGCAAAAAAAAAATGTTGGGCGTTAGTATCAATCTAGCAGGTTTAATCTCTTCCATATGGGCATGGGGGCTAATGCATCTGCTAAGGCTATTAACCGCTATGAGCCCTGTGGATACAGGCTGGGCTAGACCTATTATCAGTTTGGCAGTGGCTGAACATACCACTGTAGCCAATAACCAACAACAACAACAACAAAACAACAAGAAACCAGAGCTATCAGTATCACGTAACTCCCAGATTTCTCACTGACCTCCATAGAGCCTGCAGACTTCTGTGCAGTTGAAAAAGGGTCAACTTGAGGAACAGAAAAACACAGGGGGAGAAAAATAGGTGGGGACGGCAACGCTAACAGTCGACCCAGTTTGAAACCAGAATACACCCAGGTGCATGGGTCACACACAAAAATGCAAAACAGATGAATGTTTGCATTGATTCAAAGGTGCATAAGCATGTACGTTGAACTGTACATGCACCATCTGAGCAAAACACACACACAAACAAAACACAGTTTACTACTCTGTATTTGACTCACCTGAGTTCGATGGCCTCCCCCATCTCGCCACAAGAACTCATCTCACACAGAAACGTCAGCAGATGAGAGGAGATGCAAAGATGACAAGCTGAGAGAAAGTACTCCCTCGAACTAGCGGCGACAGCAATAACAACAGCACAAGCAAAAGATGAGAGGAGGAGAGGAGCGAGAGAGAGAGCATGTGATGATATTGCGCTCAGAGTGAGGGATGGAAAGGAGAGGGAGTGCAGAGCGAGAAAGAGAACCACACCTCTTCTTAAGGGATTAACTTGGAAAAAGGAGCCTGTGACATTCGCAAATCCACACACAGTGATGCACCCAAACACAGTTAAACTGTCCACGACCCAGCATGGATGAGCGTCTGGTATGCAGATACACACAAACAAATATTGTGCATGCACGCACATACCCTCACAGCTGTTCTAAAAATAAAGACAAATCAATGTTTGATGCTCCAAATCCTGGGAGTGAGGGAAGAAGGGAGTGGGAGGGTAGAAAGAGAAAGAGTAACGCAGAGAACGAGAAAAGGGGAGGGGTGATTAAAGCGAGTCATGGCTGGTGGTGACACAGTTTTCTTTGCTCTCCATCTGCTATGGGCGCACTGGTCAAGAGTGCATTGGGAGAGAGGGCAAGAACTGGGGCCGGAGCCCGGGGACAGGCGCTGAAGCTGGAAATAGGGAATGAGGCCAGGGCTGGAAGATGTGTTTAACGTGAGGACTGGAACACGGCCTGGTAGTATGTTTCCACAGGGGTGTTTCTGGACATGAAGGAGAGTGCTGCTTCCCAGCAATGGATGCTGGAGGGCAAACCAAAGAAATGAATCAGGCCATGTTTCCAACAGATGAAAAAGTAGTGCTTGGCTTCACGTTCAAGCTAAAGGAATTATCAACCAGCACCTGGTTGTAAAAGCACCGGTTTCTGTTCCAGATGTCCAAGCTGGAAATTTTAGATTTGTGCAGTGTTGTCATCCATATGGTTTGGAAAGTTTGAGAGTTTTTCAAGGCGTCATGCATCAAGATCCAAATATAAAAACTGTTCCTCTACTTTATACCAGCTTTTGGGCAGTCAATGTACCGCAATGCGACTTGACCCACTGCAGAAATGCATTTTATATTAGGCTTCCCATGGTCGGATATGACCCAGTAGCTTTTATGGAGCATTTTTGCCTTTATTGAATACGACAGCTGAAGAAAGACAGGAGATGTGGGAGGTGAAGAGAGGGGGAAGACATGCAGCGAATGGTCATGGCCGGAAATTGAACCAGCGAACACTGTGATGAGGACTATAACCTCTGCACAGTGGGTGCATGCTTAAACCGCTAGGGCAACCGATGCCCATGTTAAGGACTCTTCAGTCTTACACCAGCTAGAGACCAATTCCGCTACAATCTGAAAGTCCCCACAGTCGTTTTGCTCTATTTTTAATAAAGTGCGTTATAGTTTGTAAATGGACTCTACCCTTTTAAAGTGTCGTACAACAGAGGAGTTCAATTTTACTTATCAACTGACCAAAGAAGTCTCTAGGTCGTGCGAAGAACAACTGATCCAGAACGATGATGGTTTCAAAGTTTCCCAAAATACAAATGAGCAGCATGTAGATGTAGCTGTATAGTTGGCTGACGCAGTACTTTGGCATTCTTGCTATCACTCTCATAAATCCGTAACTCAAACTAGACTTCCTGAACTAAATTTTGCCACAGGAGAAGTAAATTGTCTCATCCAAACTATCCCCTTATACAAGTTTTGTTATTTCTCCTAATTTTGGTTAGACTTGATGGATCGAGCACTGGGTGAAAGTTTGAAGTCACAGAGTTCAAGCTTTAGGTCTAAGCAGCAGAGTGAGCTGCGAAGTGGGATTTAGTGGACGGATATGAACCAGCATAGGAGAAACAGAAAGAAGGTCAAGAGGGTTGACACTCGGAGGTCAAGCCTGGAAGACCAGTAACTGGGATATAATGAGAGGTTCGGTGCACTGTTACCAGAAGTGAGTGCCTTTGAAAACAGATTAATCAGAAGTAGATATGAATAAAAACCTGACCATAAAGCACTGAAGGGAGTTTGCAGGGAGCTTTTAAAAGATGTTCTTGAACTTGAAGAGATTGACAAGAGAGATTAAAAAGCTTGTTAGCAGTCAGGGATTGTAGTGAGTGGGTTTAGGGCCAAGGAAGGAAGCTTAAAATACAGCTGGCACTTTCTTAATACCTTGCATGAAACATATCTCACCACAAGTGAAGTGTGATGCATCTTGGTCCGATGGGAATTCAGGATGAAATCCCTGCTCCAGTTTCAAAGTCTTGCAAGTGAAGACGACTTCTTTACGATCATAAACGGCAAGGTGATGTGACACTTCTCCAAAGGGTTACCCTCAGCAGAAGTCGGCTCAAAAACTGCACTAACAGAATATTCAGCTTAAAGAGGTGACTCTGAGAGAACCTCTGAAGTCAGATCAAACGCTGCCTTTGACTTGATCCAGACATTTTAACCTGTGATTCAGACGAGGAGTGATCTGGGAGTAAGGAACTAGAGCTTCGTTTGAGCCTGGAGATTCACAGTTACTCAGTGTAGTGTTTTGTGTTAATTCCCTCAGTCTTCTCACACATTCGTAGCTTCCATGATGCTTGTTTATCCCCTAAGCTCTTTAACCTGCCACAATGAGAGCCAGAGATCAGCATTGTGTGGGAGTGAGAGGGATCCAAATGTCCTTGTTGTGTGCTAACTTTGTGCACGTGCCGGTCACTGACTTAATGCCCTGGGTATTTGCAGCTAACTGACAACATACAACACCACCTCTCCTGCTTATTGACAACTGTTTCTATAGCAGTGGTCAAATGACGTGACAAGTTGACAGGACTAAAACTACTCTGATAATGACTCTGATGAAGACCGGCGTAACGGATCACAGTTAAGCCAGTCATTCCCCCCCATGGTTGAGAATGCATGTGATCACCAGGTTGATGGAAAATGTATCATCACGATGTGCAACAAATTTACTACCAATAAATACCCTGTACACTGATAACTGCTTCTGGTTTACCCACAAGCCCTCGTGATGCATGCCACACTAACAGCTCTGTTCTATTTTGGGTTTATTGGACATTTTGGAGAAAGATTGGAAACTAAGAAGAAAGAGGACACTCAGAAAAATTGCTTCCTATCAGGATCCTGTTGCACACTTAATGTAATATTTTCAGACAGCTGGGTGTTTTTTCATTATAGAAAGACAGACAGAAACTGCATCTGTGACATTCACAGATAAAATGCTGCAGAAATGTCACTGTGATAATGATGTTGGCAGACCATTGTTTTGTAGTTCAGATGTCTGGACTCTGGGCTATGAATTCTTCGTTTCCATTCTGTGTACCTGATGAAAATATAAAAAATTTTTGGGTTGATATTCAAACAATTAAACAATTTTAGATGCAAGTGTTTGAGCTGCATGAGTCTTTTTCTTGTGTCAGAAGATAAAGCTGCTACAAAAGATGCCAACACATTGCAACTCTGCACTACAACTTTTGTACGTACATTTCAATCTCCACAGCAGCACAATATTGATGTCCCAGTGTGTGACATCACATTGCATTACAACTTCCCAGAAGCACTAGAGGCACGGCAAATGATTTTGCACCATCATTCTGTAACAAATCGCAAACTGAGGTGGCAAAGGGATGAAAATATCCTGCCTTGAATTTGCAATATATAAGAGTCTACATTGAGCTTGTTGAAATAAGTAGCTAAGACAAGAACAACTAACTTTGAACTCCTCTTAAACTCCATCTTTGTTCTTTATTATGCAGACTTCTTATCCTGGTCATTGTTAACTTGTCTTCCTCTTTTCTTTGGCACTCCACAGAGAGAGATGCGGAGGAGGTTGAGAAAGAAAGGATTCTAAAATTAGTGTTGAGGGGAGAAGGCAAAGCCACAGAAGAATACAAAACTACTTCAGATTCAACAATTCAAAGATAACAAATGATCTGATCTTTTTGTAGAGCTGCACGTCTGTAGAGATATACTGTATATGTATCTGCAGCTGTGCATGTGAGTCTGTTTGTAGGTGTTTGATGTACAGTAGCCTACCTGCATATTCATCAGTCAGAGTGAGTATCCATGTATTGGGCAGACACTAAAATAAGCCTTTTAAACCTGCTGTGCAGTTATAAAACATGGTGATCTCACACACCAGGTGGTAGAGAACATGCTTCCTGCTCGCATTAAATAAACCCTCAGGCTCATGTCTCCAGTGAGCTTTTCCACACGTTAGAGACGATACAGAGAAACCCCATCATGCTGAGTTTGTGTTAGTGTGTGTGTGTGTGTGTGTGTGTGTGTGTGTGTGTGTGTGTGTGTGTGTGTGTGTGTGTAATGTGTTTCTGTCTATGATCATGTTAATCTGAGACTCTGTGGTTTTACAACCACCATGCCTCACTGACTCCATAACAGCCTGTTATTTTAACCAACGCTGTCTGCATGTAAATTAGGCTCCTTACATGCACACATGCACACACACACACACACACACGCACGTAAAATTACTGATCTGCAGGGGTTCCAATATCAATGGTGCAAACAAGTAATCTTATAATGCACAAGTGGCCAGCAGGGCCTCAAGCACACATTTGCACAAGAGTAACGAGCTGTAAAGAACTACTGTACAGCCTATTTGGGACTCTAACAGATAAATTACAGCCAATGATAGCCAATAACTGAGCATATCATTAATTACAAAAAATCTGATGAGGGTTGATTTACCTTCCAGTTGCTGTTTTTTGCTTTCAAGCGTGGTAGTAAGCATTTGGCTAACCGTGAGTGCAAACCAACAACAACTATGGCTTTACCTGCTGCCACTTTTGCTGCAAATATCATCATGCATACAGAGTAATAGCTTTTCTTTCCTATAACTCTTAGTTTGGACACACGTTCTCATTCAATGTTTTTATTTATTTTAATTATTTTCAATATTGTAGATTAATACTGAAGACATAAAAACTATGAAATAATCTGGTTTTACCATAATATGGATTACAACAGTAGTCAAAAAGGGCTATCCATTGTGTGCTAACCCTACCTCTGAACAACACAACTGATGGTCTCAAACACATTAAGAAGTCCGCATAATAAGTCATTCTACAAATGAACTCTTGACAAGGTTCATGTTAATTAGAAACCATTCCAGGAGACCACTTCATGAAGCAGACTGAGAGAATACCAAGAGTGAGCAAAGCTGTCATGAAGGAAAAAGGGGGCTACTTTACAGAATCTAAAATATAAAACATATTCTGCTTTGTTTAACACTTTTTGTGAATTAAATAATTCCATATATGTTCTTTCATAGTATTGATGTCTTCAGTATTAATCTACAGTGTTAAATAAATTAAAATAATTAAAATATATACAAACTCTTGAATGAGAAGGTGTTTCCAAACTTTTGACTGGTAGTGTACATAATTCTAATTGGTCAAAACCCCTTGACAAGTAATAATTGACAAGGATTGATTCTGCAGTCAACCTGATCACACACGTCATATCAAATCAATCCCAGTGAATGACTTCCTTAATGTCTCACCACTACGTGTCCTGCTCGCCCTGCCAGGGTTTGATGTCCTGTCCCTTGAGTCCTAACCCTCCCTCAAACTCCTTCCTTCACAGCTGAGACCCATCAATGTAAAGAAAAGGGCAAAAAATAAAGCCCTGATCTATCCTACCAGGTTCTTGACCTACCTTTACCCTGACCTGTCAAGGACCTGTCAGAGATCTGGGACACAGGTGAGTTATTTCAGCTCCAAAAGATGTGAGAGGAACATGTGTGTTATGTTAGTTTTGCTTTGTTTGGAGACTTCAACTTTGTCATCATGTTACGTCAAATCCTCCATGACCTCTGCTTAGCAAAACCCAGTCTCTCCAGTCATCCGCTCTGCCAATAACAAAGCCTGATGCATACTGTGATCAGTCAATGCTGCCAAAAAAATCCCCTAAATCCAAACTTTTCATCCAATCACACTCAGGAAAAACTGCACCCAGATTGACGGGCTGTCCAATAGGGAGGCGTGACAGTCAGATCCAGGGCCTTATCCTGACAGACTGCGCATCGATCTCTGCCTCCGATCAATACCACTCTGCTTTTCTTCTCTCTGACTCTGTCCTCATCTGTCTTTCCTCTCTTCAATGCCTCTCCATCATCATACATCTCCATTATCCCTGACTTAACTTTCTCTACGGACCATCACAAAGCCTGTAGTTACAGACAAAGCCTCATTGACCAGGCGTTAGATGATTGAAAACTGTGTGCATGAGTTAGTCTTTAAGTGTCTTTGGGCACACACATACCCTGGACGTATGTCAGATGATGAAACTTGGCACTGTGGTACATGATCAATAGCTTGTAGGTGTGTATGTGCATATGTGTGTGTGTGTGTGTGTGTGTGTGTGTGTGTGTGTGTGTGTGTGTGTGTGTGTGTGTGTGTGTGTGTGTGTGTGTGTGTGTGTGTGTGTGTGCATGTCTATACAAGTAAGGCGTCTGGAGCAGACTAGACAGCAGCAGTGGTCCCTTCTCGCACCTCACATCCTAACTCCTCACATCCCTCCTCCTTCCCAATCAACATGGCATCCAAGCTCCGTCACGCCACGGTGGACACGCACACGCACGAGGACCATGTGAAAACCTCACTGCCTCACTGCTGCATGGCAACCAGATCCCATGGCAACCAATGGTATGGGTTTTTTTTGTGGGCTAATGGAGAGAGAGGAAGGTTAGAGAGACAGAGAGAGGAGGAGAGGAGGAGAGATGGATATTTGGGAGAAGAACAGCAACTCTGGAAAAGAACGAAGAAAGAAACAGAGAGAGAGGAAGGCAGAGGAAGTAGCACACACACACACACACACACACACACACACACACACACACACACACACACACACACCCATTCACTGGGCTTGGGATCAGATCAGAGTGAGGAGAGAGAGACAGACAGTGACAACATTGTGGGTGAAAGGAGACCTCCCTCTGCGCTGATCAGAGTGAGGTCCTCCTGAAGGGAAAGAAAAGTTGCTACGTCAATCATTTTAAAGACATTTTGACTTTTCACTTCAACCTGCAAATTACAGAGGACGGACGTGAATGCCATATATTACCATATATTTATCAGTGGTTATTACCTGGCTGTGTTTAATACTTGTTTCTGATCGACAATAATTAACTTTCGACTGCAAAAGTGACACTAAAGACAACCTATCAATCACCTCATATCACATCAGACCATGGAAAGGTCTCAAGTGCAGTAGAGTCTGTATAAGGATGAGGGGGTGTGTGATGCAAGTGCGGACCACAGGCTCCTCTCAATAACTCTGAAGGTGAGCTAATGAGTCAGCACAGGGAACTGGTACCCAGTAGTATATAAAGGTTCCTCCACCTGCTCCACATCAGGGGCATTCAGGCACACACACCTGACCCTGCACTGTGTTGATTAGTTCACCAAACTCAGAGAGTGGCGAAACTAAGTGCCCCTCATAGTCTGAGGATTTACTGGACCCCATTCATCTCTGATGGAGAAAAGTTGAGCAACATCCTGTCCTAGAACCCAGGCAACAGCAGCAGAGCTGGTGAGATCATCTCTGAGTGGCCAAGAGTAACTCAAACCGAAAGTGGCAGTGTTAACAGAAACGGTGTTCACAGTTAACATTTGCACCATTTACATTTAAAGGTGTGCCAACTGCAAAGCCCCGCAGAGGAGAGCTGAGTGAGGACAGGAATGTCAACATCAGAATTCCTGCAGGAGTCCTCTTCACCTTGTCTAACATGAGCGTGTATCTTTTCTCATGGTGTTCTTTAAAAGTCCTGCAGATTTCTAAAAAGAAATCTTACATTTTGCAAAGGACAACATGATTCACAGTCCAGCTTTCATATCACAGTCCTGCATGTCAGTTGCTTCAGCTCTTTATGTACCATTAATGTTTCTTACTGTAAATCTTACTGGGAGTTTTTGAGGCATTCTGTCACAGGTGCCTGCGGATGGTCTCTGCAGACAGCCTGCTGACGTAAACCTGCCTGACTCACACTGCGCTAACTATAAATATCAGTGTTACATGTATTATTGTAATCATAATTGTTAATGTGAACCTAAGAGCTGCTCTTTAATAGCCATAAATTACATTATCAGCCTATTTAAACTTCATTATAGTTGTTAGTGTTAATATCAGACTAATCAGAAGTTATAATACTCTGCTGCTACTGCTATCATACTCTCAGCATTACCCATAAATCTGTTTAACTTGTTGTTCCTGTTGTTGTTTGTTCGTCTACATCCATCTCTTTCTTTCTGCATCTTCCTCTATCCCCCCCATCTAAGCCTTTCACAGTCGAAGCAGACAGTTGTTCACCATGAGTCTGGTTCTGTTTAAGGTTTCTGCTCATTAGAAGGCAGTTTTTTTTCTCACCACTGTTGCCATATGTTTACTCATGGTGGATCTATGTTGAGTCTCTTTACATGCTATAACAGAGTGTGGTCTCTTGAGAAACATTTTCTTAAGAATTGGTGCTACACAAACAAAGATAGAGTTATTGATTATTTGATTGAGTCTGACTGGAAATCTCAGTTACAATGAAGACGTAGTGACATAGAGACTAGCATACATTAAATACTCCCTCGCTTTCTCTAACATTCCATCAAAAGACATATGCTCCTACCTTGTGAATATAATGTGATTTAAAAGGTGAACAAGAGGCTGTTTTATAATATAGGGCATAAATGTGGTGCGTACTCAGAGCCTTCTCCCACATTTTGAATTCTTTGTCTTGTTAGTAGTAGACAGTTGTGCTCTCCAAAAATGGATGACTCATGCTCCTTCAAAATAAAGTTAATAAGAATCTGACCACTGGAATTGAAATGGGATTTTATAGTGATGAATATCTGATGAGGGGATGTTTTCCAATGAAATTCAATAATGTTTTTGGCTGCGTGATGTGCATGCATTGAGATGCTTCATTATTTATGCTCTGAAGACACAGGACTTGAAAGCTGAAAGGAGCCCACAGGGTTACCTGGAATTATTTTCATTTTAAAGCCATCACACATGGTTTATGGCCCTTAAGGAATACTATTGCTCTGGTTCAGACTTCAGCTTTGTTCCTTCCTGTAACATACCAATGTGCTAAAAGAGAACTTCTTAGACTTTTTGCAGTGTCATTCCCTCTGTTTTCACAAGGATGTTGTTATTTTAAATGAATATCATGAAGTTGGACTCATTAATCTGAAACTTGTGGTCTTACTTTAATGCATCACATATTTGTACAAGTGTTGGTACCCAGAAGTTCTTCCCCTCATGCAGTTTGTGTGCAGTGGTGAAGAGAGGAGGAGAGGCCGAGGCACAGCTCTCTGTTGCCTGTGTAACAGCGCCCCTGCTGGACAGTGGAAGTAACACACTGTAAAACTGGTTACAAGCCAGCTGCCTGTGTTTATGTTGTGCATTTGTGTGTGGTTGTCAGTGTGTGATATTATCCAGGTCACTTTGCATGACCTTTCACCCCTGACCTCCTGTCAATTCGGTCCAGACAGCGAGAGTTTTTTCTTCCTTTTTTTGCTGACACATAGAAGAATGTGTGCACTGAATGCATCACACCCAGCTGTCACACTGTGCACGCCACGTGAAATCCACTTTCTTCAGATTTCTGGTGTTGACCGTCAATACAAAGCATTCATACATAATGCATGTTTATGCATGTACAGCAACTAGATACAAGGCCAGAAATCAATAAGGCTTTTAAAGCTTTTAACATCCTTGCTCTCTGTCTGACTGCCCGTCTGAGATACTTCTCCATGGGTCGTGCATTCCTGAGCAGGAAATATTTGAAGCTGACTAAGTGATTATATAGTCTGTATTTAAAATGAAGATCTGTTGATGAATGCTACTTAGTGAATAACTTTATGTGTTAGACATCAATTTGAATCAGTTTAGTCATTTCATATGATTTTATTTCAGCATATTCCTCTGACGAGTCTTTTAATGTCAAACTGTGACAACTTTTACAAATGCAAATAGACTAAATCTTGTTCTGCATGTGTGCATATATTATCTATCTGTTTATCCATCTGTCTGTCAATCTATCTTTGTCTTTGTGACACCCACCATCTGTCTGCCTGCCCTCGAATCTGTGAGTCTTTTTCACAGTTTTCTGTGTCACAAGGAAGCAGTCACCTACTTTTATCCCGCCACAGTGCAACTAAATAGTCCTCAAAGCAACATCTGGTGACACAGAAACTTTCCTCACAAAGAAAGAACATTTCTCTGATGTAGAGATTTTATTTAGAAAGCAGAGAGCAGCCCTGTCCTACATAATACATAGAGTGATGAGAAGAAAATGACAGTCAATCTGTATCATCATTGTGTTACTAAACAATGCTTGCGTCTGGTTTTACAGCAACCTGGGAGTTTGGGGTGGCTGTAGAGCGGCAAGACTGGATGACCTTCACGGGGTGGTCGTGTCTTATCGACCGGCACTAAAAGCTCCAGTTTGTCAGGCTGAAACACAGACAGAGGGAATGGGTTCAGAAATTAAGGTAGAGACAGTGTGGTAACACTGCAGCTCACTGCTCACAGAGGCCTCTGCAGGCCGTCATACCTAATTATACGTTCCACAAGAACTGTTTGATTGATTTTTCTGCAGTTTTTGCAAACTCTGATAAGTATTGGTCTTCCAGCCAGCGTTGGACAGCCACTCACTAAATAAAAAAACGCACATGTCACTAGTTCGTCCATTCTGTGCTACTGTAGAAACATGTTGGCTTCGGTAAAAGGGACTCCTTTAAAGGCTCAATCTAAGTGAACTAAAATAAAGTGATTTTATTTGACACTTATTTAAAACTTTTCATGGATAAGTATGTTTTGCTAAATGCTGCTTAGTACTGCACAGTGCACCTTGAGGAGAATGAAGACTAAAGAGCAGGAACCTAAGACAGGAGGGTAAGAAGTTAATGAATGCAGGAGAAAAAGGAAGAAGTCAGGACAGTTTTTTTATGGTCCAGCTCGGGCCAAACATCCCACAGCAACTCCCAGAAACTTCCCCGATGTGAGCGCCTACACTTCTGAGAACAGCTGTTAACCTCCAGAGAAAAGGGAAGTGGAGGATGATTGTAAAGCAGAGGAGTAAACAGTGCTGAGGTGAAGACCCTCTGGCAGCGGGTCACCCAAGGCCAGAGAGAGAGAGAAAGAGAGACAAGCGGACTGGTGTTTAGGCCTGTTGCTAGAAAACAGGCGCTCAACAATGCTCACTTTGACATACAGAGGAGAGGAAACAGAACATTCTTGTAGTCACTTTCTCTCAAAGACAGGAGCTTCACTTCAACCATATCGGCCTCAGTGACACACACACTCTTTTCCTCACTCCACACCCCACTTAAAAGCAAAACAAAACCCCATCAAAAGCAAAAGGGAAGCCACCTCAATGGGCTTCATGCCCCCTGAAAAGCGTGGCGAGACAAAGGAGAGGGATCTTTTTAGAAACCGAGAAGTGTGTGCATGTTTGTGTGTGTGTCCGTGTGCAGTCACTACAGATTACAGACACGCACCACAGATGGCCAGCGCGTCTCGTCTTTTCACCGCCACCACCACCGGGAAGAATGGCCAGCGGTGGCCCCTCCTCCTCCTCCTCCTCCGCTCCCTTTCTCTTTTGACAGCACGTGTGTCCGTCAAATAGAAGCGTGTGTCTGGGACAATGGCAGCCAGACAAAGAGCCCGCCTACCCCCCACCAGGATGCTGAATAGGGGGGCACGTGGGCCTTGTCATCGAGGGAACAATAGCACCGGGGGGAGAGGGGGAGAGAAAGGGTGTGGCAGCCCAGCACCCACTACAACTGGGGGTGGTGAGGAGCAGCCTGGGTGGCCTGAGTTCAGATTTGAACTTGCAGGGTTTAGTTCTGTTTATGGAGAGAAATGACGAGCAAAATAGCCAGACATTGTTGTATATTATTTTTAAACGGGAGTGTAGGCGTTCTCTTTGGGTTGTGTGCTCTCAGTGAGGCAAACATTTACATCATCTTTCTCAAGAATTCATCATAAATGTGAAAGAACATTATGTGTTGACAATTTATCTTGTCACACAGATGATTTTGTTGCAGTTTTTCATTTTAAAGGACACTTATAACGGTGTATAATCTACAAGAGTGCTGCCTTTTTATCAGTGAATTACAGATACCGTTTCTCCCTCCACAGGTCTGACTGATGTCTGAACGTGTAAACCAGCCATTATGAATACCAATCCAAATCCAGTACAATGAAAGACATAAATGTATATAAGATGTTATATATTATATATACATATATAACATCTTTAGGTCCGTACGCCTAACTCTGTGTGACATCTTGTGCTACCGCTCAAAACTGAAGCTTGGCACTCTGGTCTCATTTGCTGTTTGGGACACAGTCTTGTGGTTCACCGTTGTGGTTACATAAAAAACGACCCGTTTGTTTGTTTGTCTTCACTGCTCTTGGACTGTACTATCCAGTGATTCTCATAATAAATCCACTGTATCAAAGCAATGCAACTCAAAGTGTAATCTACTGATTTCTGGGCAGAGAAGAATAACTGATTAATGGATGATAAATCCTGCTTTCAGTTGTAAGACAAACTCAGATACCAATCCAGCATTTTAGGAGTTACTTGAGGAGTTCTCCACACTAGTGCTGGTATCAGAATGATCCCACAATAAATGCCAGGCAGACAATATGGCCATTAATTACAGAATGGCATGACAATCTCAAGAGATGTGACAAAAATGGCCCAGTTGTGTGTAAAAGTACAACTGTCCCCGCTCCCCAGTCCCTCGCTGACCTGCACTTGCATTGCTCCAGGCCCAGCCAGGCCTGAGCATGGGTACCTCTTGTTCATATGTCATTACATCATAATACGACACATGCATGGCTTTAATTCATTTTGTAGTGTTCCTGAGCAGCCGTTGATCATACTACAATTATTGCAAACAAGCAAAGAGTGGTGAATCAGTGTAGGCGGAGGACGTGGATGGCGATTATACCAGAAATGTCTGCAACCAAGCCGGTCAGTGAGGGACAAGCAGACCAATCACAGAGCTTGCAGTCTATGTTGTTTCAATGCACAGTTACATTTTTGAGGAGGTGCACGTCAGACTATGTGTGTGCACCTCTGCATAGGTACAGAGCTCTACAGACCTACAGTGTTTGCTATACGGCGTAGAGTCATTGCTTAAACCAGCATCAGGGGGAGCAGCAGAGAGATAACAGCATCACTGTGAACTATCTGAGGAGCCAGGATGTGCTGCACTGTGCATGTGTGTCTAAGTGTGTGCATGTGAGACTCCCATTGCTAATTTACACCTTGAGCCTCTTGTGCTTTAACAGCACCATAACACAATGTATAATCACACACTAGGACACCGATCTTAAAGTGTTTCTATGTTAAAGACAGAGGCGGGTGATAGCAGAGCATCTTCACAGTGCTGCAGTGGTGACATTTGGTTGCTCTCCTTTCTGTTCTTTTCCTGCACTCATGTTATACGATCATCATCCTGCTGTATGAGCATTCATTTCAGTGTTTTGCAGAATGAAGCATTTAGGTGTTGAATCAATCAAATCACCAAGCTTTTTTATTAAGTCCTGGCAAGTTAATTTTCATAAAAAGAAACTAACAACTAAAAAAAAATTTGCAGTGAAGTTTTATCTGCTAACAAACCTAAATCCTGGAAACCTCCAGCATGGCTCCTGAAGCTTCATTCTTATTCTAGAGCAGGGACTTTGCCTCAAAGTAAAACTGATGCTCTTGACCAGGTATCAAGTAGAAGCTGAGTCCACCCCTGAAGGGCCCAGACCCAGCTGGTGGATTTACTCCAGCCTCAGGCGTCTACAGAGTCTTGACACACCAGCACTCCTGAGATACCTTTGATGTGACTTATTGGATTACTGGTTGCCTGGGTTAAATCTACGCTGTTTGTGTGTATGAATGCACAGTCAGGTGCTTGCACACTTGTTTGTAAATACAGAGGGGATTTTCTTGTTTCTATCCTTGGGGGTCAGAGACCAGTGGCAGGGGAGGAGAGTAGAAAGCTTGGAACAGCTGGGCTGAGTCTGCGGGGGGGGGGCTGAAGGGGGGGGGTTAATGCAGGCGGGCGGCAGGCTGCTGACGGGCCCTTTTGAGGCAGCAGCTGGTTGGAGTGGGGGTCTCACCAGCTGTGCCTCTGCTGACCTCTCCCCACACTTCTCCACCTCCTCTCTACCTCCCCAAACTCTGCGTCCCCTCCCCCCTACCAACCAGAATCCTTGACCAAATGTAGGCAGAGCTGCACACATGAACGAATCTCACACAGCCATCTGTCAGGAGGAGGAGAGATGTGTCTCTGATTGCTCCATAACAGTGTTGAGACACTCAGAGTAAAACACCGCACCACACCCCAAACAAATCCCCCTGAGATGTGGAACTATTCTTAACCAGACATCTTCCAACAAGCCTCCAATCCCAGAGATGGGTTCCCTGGATAGATCAGTGCGGTTCAATGCCTGTGACTCATACAGCTTTGTGAGGCAATACACAGAAACAAAATAACCTTCAACAGAGCTAAAGAAAGGAACAAAGAGCTGCTTTTTATTATATTACAAGGGAGTTAATACTTAAGAATCACAAAGCATGTGAAACTCTTTCAATACGTTGTCCTTTAAAATCACTGAATGTAGTTTATGTTTCAGATAACTCAAGCTGATGACTTTTATCATGACTGTCTGAGGAAATAAATCATTCGTAGCCACTTAAATGGGATAATAATAATACAGTGGAGGTCTCATTATTCTCAAGGTAGTTCTCAAAAAAGCATCCTGTGATTCCAGAAGCGGTTCTCATATTTCACAAATTAAACCTCCTGGAAGACAGAGGCTGACTCATGGATCTCCACACCTCCCAGTTTGCCGCCTCTTTCATTATAATCTGCATCCAGGCTGACAGGAGATCAGCGCCCATCAGCGCTGATTTATACACACCAAAAAAACGTCCCTCCTGTGATGCAGCCAGTATCAATTCAGAAGTGCTTATTCAGAGCAACACTAAATCAAGTGCATGCACGGAGTAATTGATTCAAGCTCTGTTCTTGTTTTTCACTCCGTCATGTGTAGCTGCTGGGGTGAATCTGCTGTGTCGGAAAAAAACAACAGAAAAAAGAGAAAGAAGAGAGGAGAGAGACAAAGACCAAGGCCAGGACATCAACTGCCTCAGAGAAAGAGAACCTGAAAGAATACTATCACACACAGGCCCATGGTGATGGAGGACCTTTGCACAATACAGATCACTTCAGCAGGTCACACTGGAAGTTTATTCAGAAGGTTGAATATAACAGCTTAAAATGATGATCAAATTTTCATGGTTTCTTCTTTGCCTTGCAGCAAACATATCCGTCTGAGTGTGCATTATGGATTAGCACATGACAAATTGTTGGATTACTTCAGTCTAACAGGTTATACTCATGGCTAAATCATTGCCTAATTATTTAGCAAGTCGTTAAGTTAAGCTAATGAGCAGGTATGGTGAGCTCTGGCTTCTAATTGGTGCTGACATTTGAATAATAACACCAAACCAAATGTGATAAATGAAGAACACATATGTTGGACGTCAGTGAGCACAAGTTCCCACATAGAAATCCATATTCACATGCCTGGTTAAATTCAGTGACTTAAATGGAAGTAACACAAAGCTGCACCCATCTGCCACTCATAGCTTTTAACACAGTAAGTATGCATCACCTTGAGCTTCAAGTTTTTTAATTCAAACAGGTAACTTATCAAAATACACCCACACACAGCTGTATAAACACAACCAATTTGAAAAGGCTGTGAACATGTTTGTCACTGCTCTAAAGTTGGGTATTTCAAGGCAATTATAAAAAGTGACAACTGCTGGTGTTGGACAATGAAGTCAAAGCAGAAATGCAAAAAAATCCTTAAAATGCCGTCTTGAGGCTGGCTCCAAAGCCAAGGAAACCCCATTCATTTTAATAATTAGGGCCCAATTTTTTTACATTTTTGCAGGCTGGTGCATTAAACAGTTTCAGCTTTTATACCTCATTTCTTTCATGGTTATCACTGTGCAGGGGTTACATTTACATAACTCAGATTTTATTGAGGTCAAGAATCATGCATATTAAGGCACATTTGGTAGCATGGCTGATTTGACTGGTAGGTGTGGTGGGTACACTGTAGCCGTTTGCCTGGCAACAATGCAAAGGCCTAAACTCCACCTCTTTGCCAACCTCAAGATTAGCAATCCAGAAACAAAAAAACAAACACAATTTAGTTGGAGTCTGTTTACCATATCGCAACTGTCATCTTTGGGCTTTTTTTAAGCATCCTCTGCATTGGCCTCTTTTTTCCACCCTGGAGGATGCTGCCTGGCAGCATTAACCTACTCTAACTACGTAAGACTTGTCCACTTTAAATCAGTAAGAGGAATAATACAAAGACAAAAAACCTCCCAAGTGATAAAAGCAGAAGTGTTCTAAGTTGGCAGTAATACACATGCGTTTTTGTAGGATGCATGTGTTCATACTATGATGCTAATTAGAGAACATGGGTTTCTTCCTTTTAAGCTCAGAGCAAATAGCTTGCAACTAACTCCAGTGTGTGTGTTTTGAGTCACTTGCACTCACATTAATATGAAACCAATGTGTTTTAGCGCCTGCAGCACAGTGCAGTGACTAACTGAGAGTAATAACATTTGTTTAAGTGTGCGTGTGCAACTTTCCTGTGTTTGTATTGAATCTGCTTTGTGTAGGATTCCTTTTTAAAGTCAGGAGACTTCCTGGAACAGTTCTGTTTATTGGCAGGCGGAGTCCTCTCTTCACTTTTCTATCCCTCCCCTCATCTTCTCACTCTCTCTACCCTCAAGGATCATCAGTGTGAATATTAGATAACGACAGATTGCATTAGATAACACAGACCTACATAAAGCCATGTGGAGAGTCACACTCACAGGGACCTATATGACTTACAAATAGAGAGAAGGTCTCAAGTGTTGACTTGGAAAAACACTCAGCGGCTTAATAGAATAAAAATGTCAGTGGTTATTTGTAAACAGGGTTGAAGAAAACAGATGATAAAAAAGTTATTTTTAAAGTTATGTTTTTGGGGCATTGTTTGCCTTTAATGACAGGACAGCTGAAGAGAGACAGGAAATGTGGAAAGTAGAGAGATGGAGAAGACATGCAGCAAATCGTCGACCCGCCGGGACTCGAACTAGCGACCTCTGTGACGTGGACTGTTGCCTCTAAACGTGGGTTTCTTAGACCGCTAGGCCACCAGCGCCCCAACAATAAGTTATTTTTGAGGGAAAATATGAGAATGACTTGGCCGTACTCTTTTTGGACTGTATTCGTCTCATTCTTCATAAGTATACATATTTCTATTTCATATCTTGTAAGACACAAATAGTAAGGAGTCTACTGATACACATGGGGAGGAGGAGCTCACGCAGCACACTGGGGGGCCTAACCAAATCTCTCCTAACTTTACTTTGTAAAGCTGGAGCCTCAGGCAAACACTTACATTAAAATATTTTTTTTTTTACCCAAAAAACTGTAGATGTGCGCCGAGGGGTTTGAGTGGAAAATTGGGAGAGAAAGAGATGAGTACAAAGGCACGCAGAATGCTGCAGAGTGGTGGTATGAAAGTGTGTACTTAATACATGTACAGGAGGGTTTTAGTGAACATCATGCCATGAATAAGAAATGGACTGCACGTTCACTCAAACACACCCAAGGATGCACATTATGATGAAAGCATATTAAGGATTCACAGTTTATGGGGTTTCAAGTGTGCGAGAAGTGGATCAGTATTAATCCTCACTAAATGTGAAGAAAGTATCCTTCATAGACAAAGTGAGCCTGTGTAGAGGGTCAGACTCTGATTTGAGCTGTAAGAGAGACAGATATAATCGTCCTGGTTGTCTTGGCACCATTCATTCATCAATCAACCAATCAATTTTTATTCTTGTTGCTCCGTTTTATAACAAAAGGTTTCTCAGGACGGTTCACAAATAGAGCAGATCAAGACTGTCCACTTAGTTATGTTATTTACAGACACATCATGAATCTATTATGAGCAAGCTTTTGGCAACAGTGGCAAGGAAAATTTCCTTCGAACAGTTTGTCTTGCATACATGCTCACAGGGTCCTAATGGGGGAAACCAAGCATCAACCTCCGGTCTTCAGAAAGAAGTCGATGAGGCAGTACTAGAAGGTGCAGTTCCTTGAGTGTCTGCTTGAGGCTAGATCCTAAAGTCCATGTACACATCCATTTAAAAAGCCCATCTTTACAGCAAAAATAAACATGTTTACAGCCTGGTACTAAAAACAATTTTGTTCCAGCTGCATAGCTTCCAAGGGAACAGTTACAAGGCACCCACCTGTCAGTCAAATCAACCATACCCCTTATAATGCATATCTCTTAGCCTTAATGGGCGTTATTGGGGCTTGGCTTTTGGAGCCAGCCTCAAGTGAACACTCAAGGAAATGCAGCTTTTGGCACTTTTGCATTGGCTTCTTCTTTATCACTGGAGGATACCACATGTTTGAGACTATGCCTGCACTCCAATCTATATAAAACCCTTTCCAAATGTGCGATGCCGGGTTTACAATACAGCACAACAACATTACACTACAACAGATAAATAAATAGCCCCTTTGCTCCACAAGCACCGCTCTGTGGGCCGAGAGTCAATCCATCAAAACAAGTCTCCAGGGGAACAATAGGAGGGAAGAAGAAGCAAGCGCAACTCTTTTAAAATTCATTTGTGCAGAATGGGTTGTGACTTTTATGGCTAAATCATTTTCCCATACAAATACAGCTTGACTAAGCACCACCTCAGCAGAAGAAAAGGCCTGCAGTATGTTTCCTATACAGCCTCTGACTGCGACATGTACTGTGGGAGTTGGCTGCCAGCATGTAAACAAAATCCATGTGAGGAAAGGAGCGGTGTGGAGTGTTGTGAGTCTGTGGATGTGAGGGAGAGAAAAAAAAAAACTTCAAAGCTGGTCCACAGCTGAGAAGGGGGGTTAAAAGAGGTTGAGATTTTCCTCTGAGTCTCAGGAATGCGGAGCAAGAGAAATAACACGTTCCCTATGGGGTGCACAGTGAGCAACATAGGACAGATAGCATGTGCAAACACACATACACACACACAAAGTCTGGTGTGTCTTGGACTGCTCTTTTTGCACATATCATGCAGCCATCTGGTCACCAGGACGATCCAGGACATGACTGAGTCAGACTGTTGTCCAGCCCTGCAGCCGTTTATTTTTATTCTCCTCACAATCGCTTATCGTCTTCCCCAAGCCTCTCGACTTCTTGTATACCCCCCTACTGTTGCCATCCTTTGAAAACAGGGAGACAAGGACGGGTTGTCAAGAGAGGGAGGATGGGGGTTAAAAGGGAATGGTTGATGCACTCTCACCTCCCCTGACATACTGACTTCACAGAGAGTGCAGTGGTGTTACAGGGTGAGAGATGAAGGAGAAGAGGCTCCTCTAATCACACCATAGTGTTCTTATTACATCAAATCATTTCCGAGCTGTCTGGGTGTCGCCTTGGCATCTCCACAATATTCCTCTGTGATCCGCGGCTAGAGCAGACGTGGCCTGTGGGAGGACAGTCTTTATACTTTCTATTGATCTCCTTGTTAGGGCTTGTTGAAGCCTGAGCAGCCTGGAGCCACATCCATTAAAACATAACCCAAAAAAAAAGAGTGAGAGGGGCACAATTTTAGATTTCATCATGCTTGTTGAGTGATTTCAGAGTGTAGTCAAAGCTGTGAAAGTGATATCAAAAAGGATCATATTGATGTAAAGTAGTTTCAGCTTTGAAATACAATAAAAAAATCAATGTAACTGGATGTTTTTGGTTTCTCATCCTTAAAAGGTTTGAAGGCAGAAGACAGACAACTTTTTTTTAAAGCAGTTTCAACAAGCAAACCTGCAACATCCACAGATTTTGACAAGGTATTACATCCATCCTCCTTTTGCCCTCCTTTTTTACACCAACAGATAGCAGCATGTGACATCACATGTCAAGGGTTGCCAACTTGTTCAGATGTTATCCACTTATGTTTGAAGCTCAGTGCCACAGCAGTGTGGGTATGATGGTGCCCTTCTTGTGCATCTCTGTAGCAGCATGCTGTGTTAGGTCATGCTCACCTGCATGGCCTATTGAAAATTTCCAGTACAAAGTGCGTTGAGTCATCAGTGACTGGTTTAAACCACGTCTTCTTTGCTTCCCACTACTTGTTCTTTCTGTTTTTTGTCGACTTATCCATATATTCATCCACACTTGTGCACCACAAGCCAACCATCCATGAGCCAAACCGTTCCGATCTGAAATAAGCAAAGTGTTGTCTAGTGATACAGTGAAGCAATGTCAATATATGAGACAAAGGGCGTGCTGGGGCAAAGCAATTTAGTTCAAAGTACAGGACATGCAAGCCAACAGAGCAATCTCCCTCTACACATCTGTGTTTTTTCATTCGCTGTTGTTTGGCATCATGAATCATGACGGAAGTATGAAGAGTCTCATTTGTGACTACATCTGATTGGATATGATTATGTTTGAGAGCAAGAGTCCTTCAGGAGAGGGTGATCAAAAATGTTGAATACTTCTTAAGAAAAAATCCCACCAATCTATGTCCATTTGAAAAGCTTGCACTAAAACGCTAACCTGACATATCCTGATAAAGCAGGGAAAAACGTACAACCTGAAGCTGATGGTGATGAGCACTGAACTTGAATGCAACTCTTGTTTTTGCCAATACTTGATTTTAGGGTTACACAACATTAATCTTTTCCACAGCTGCTGCTTATTTAAAGGTGCAGTTGGTAGGAATGGGGTTAAAAATACACTTTTTGTTCTGTGTTTGGTAAAAAAAAGTCATAATGACCATTGGCTCATCAGTAATTGAAGTAATTTGAGATTATGTCGAAATCTCTGTTTTCCAATGCCTTTGTATCAGGCAATGTTATTTTTCCCCGTAGTTCCCGTTATCACGGACCAATCAGAGCTCTTCTCCGACCCTCCGTCCTGATTGGTCGAGTGGCGGCCCCTACTACGTCGTCCTGATTGGCTGGGAAGCTGGCACTACTTCCTCATAGAAGGCGCACGAGAAGTAGGGGAAATCTGGTGGGGAGGGTTATTCTTGACATTTGAAATCTCTCTCCGAACTGATTTTGTATCACGACTACCAACAGCAGCTTTAAACAACCATTTTAGCACCTCTTTACATGAGGTGGCGCTAATTATGCTATTCATGTCATGAACCTTTTGCCAGAAGATTTCCTAGTCATATCTAGTCCAAACAGAAACACACGATCAATATCTTTTAAATTTTCAGTTTTGAACCAGTTTTGAACGTCTTTTCAACAGTGGTCATAAGAAGGAAAAAAGTCACACTTAGCAATCTTTGTAACTTTGTATCAGTTATAAAATGATACATGCATTTTCAAGAATTTTTGCAAATGAAAATAATCTCTGACTTTTATAGATAGGAAGAAAGTACAACCCTAAGGCTAGAGTTATGAACAACAACATTCACAATCTGCAGCTCCCCACATCTCTGTGTGTATTTTTGTCCCCCTCACACATCAGGTACAAAAAGGCCACTCAGTGAAATGTGAAATTAAATTACATTAGATGATTCAAATAAAAGAAAAAACAGGTGGTACTTGGGTGCCATAGTGTCGTGTATCATTGTTAAACATCCGCTAGTTCCCGGCGTTTGCTCTTGGTTTTATGGCATAGAGGTAATAAACTGGACTGCAATAATTTCATACAATGGAATTGGTCCAATTAAGAAAGGGAGTTTCTGAATGGCTGTAAATCTGTTCATGATTCAAAGTTATAGCACATTTTAGTAACGCTTGCAAAACATTAAAATCAAGGTCTGCAGTCTGTCTGCCTCCGTCTCCACCCAGTTTCTCCATCCATTCCTCCTTACCGCCGTCAGTGCCTAACATAATACCTGACTGGCTAGCTGGCCGTACAGAGCAGGAAGGCCCTGGCTTGAGTGGCTGGCGGATTTACAGGCGTTCTGGGTGGCTGGCCTTGCAGCAAACAAACCCTGAATCCCTGCTGGGCTTGCTGGGCTGACTGGGAGGACTGGCTACTCATCTTCCTACAGTGCAGACAGACAAAGACAGGTCTGTTCCTCTGGGAGCCAGCAGGCAGCGGCTGCCACTTCCCCAGACCGGGAGAGAGAAGGGAGGAAAGAGAGATGGATGAAGAAATTGATGTTTTGAGAGGAAAGGGAGAGGACTGAAAGATAAAGAGCAGAGTCAAAAAGACAGAGAGAGCTTTTAACAGCTGAGGGCTGAGAGGAAATTGGCAAAAGATGAGGACTGTAAAAAAATTAGGGAAGAAAAATAGAACAGTGTAGACAAAAGGTCTACAGGTCAGGGACTACTTTATAGCTTTATAGTCCAATACGGTGTAATGACCTAAAATTAATCAAAATGTTGCCCTTTTCACCAACTATTTCCCTCACCGCTTCTAAGCAGACCCTGACAGGAACAATCCACTCTAAATGCTAACACTACAATCTCAATGCTTGTTTCTTTTTTTCACAGCGGCTGTACTTCTTTCTCCATTACTGCAGCTCGCCTGTGAAATAAGACACCTCTCCCTCCTCCATTTCCCTCCTTTCATCCCTCTGTCTGTTCTGTCCATCTCTTCAGCACCTACAAATGGCTCCTCACCTCTTTCCTCTTGGCCTCCAGTCTCATCCATCTGCCCCAGTAAATAGCTGCTGGCATGTGAAGAACAGTCTGGAGGGTTTGGATTATCTGGGACCCTTTTGCCAAATTGTTCATTGGTTAAGCTAGCAGAAGTTTTGTGTATTAGCCATTTCCTTTATATGTATTCCACATTATTTATAGATATTTTCAAACTTTACAGTCTGAGATGATCATGGGAGATGAACAAGAAAGAAAGACATTTGCATCCTTAACAAAAAAGAAATGGTTGAAATAAGCTAAGTGTGCCAGTTTAAAGCTAATTCAGCTCACAAAAATGTCTCCAGGCCTTTTGCATATTTCATACAAAACTTGTGTTAATCATGACTCATACATGTACAATACGACACATTTCTGAGGTATAACACAAGTCGAAAATGTTGAATACTTGATGTTAACATGCTTAAAAATCAGTTAGCCCAGCTTGGCCAAGCTATACTTATCATTGAAGCTGCTTTTGGTAGGAATGGTGTCAAAAACGTTACTTTTTTTCTGCTGGGTTTGGAGAACGGGTCATAATACCCATCGGTACTCATCGGTAAGTGAAGTAATTTGGGACTATCGCGAAATCTCTGTGTTTTCCAATGCCTCTGTATCAAGCAATGTTATTATTCCCCTCGTTCTCATTATGACAAACCACTTATTGCTAATCTCCAATTCTCCATCCTGATTGGTTGAGTGGCGGCCTCACTATGTCGCCCTGATTAGCTGGAAAGCCACTACTTTCTCATAGAACGCGCACAACAATCTTTTGTGGGCGGGGTTACGGGAGCAGAGAGGGGAGGGGTAGGGTTGACATTTGAAATCTCTCTCCGAACTGATGTTTATATCACGACTACCAACAGCAGCTTTAAAGCGTTTCTGTTTTTAGTTTTTACAAAAGACCAAACAATTTAAGATAAATTGATTATCGGTGAGCTTCATAGGTGCTTTAGCTTAATCAAAGATTTAAGAAATCACCTACATATGCTAAGTGGTGAGCATCAGAGATGCTTCCAGGTATTTCTTTTTACTTTTTACCTGAAAGAAGCTAGTTGTTGACCCCCTACTTCAAGCTAATCACTAACTGCTTACCATATCTCCATATTAATATGATGACATTAAAGCTTAAGCCTAGAGTTCTCTGCAAACACACGCCAGAAAATTGCTTGTGAGGAGAGAAAAAAACTCTGTTACTATTTGGCAGTAGAGCGCAAAGTCACTTTTCCTCTGTTTCTTTCCCATACATAGTTCCCCCTGGTATTGTCTGTCCACTGAAAACATCCCAACATTTTTCCAGTGTTCATATGGTACGTCTTAAGCTTGGATAGCTGTTTAAGTGGTCAAATTCCTTGACTTGGGTGTTGGATATTGCTGTGTTACCCTGTGATTTGGATTCTAATGGATGCAGCTACCTCTAATATGATCATCGGGACCGGCAGTTAAGTTAGTATGTGGTACTCAACAGTGACCTTTAACTATCTAATGACATTTTTATCTCCTCTGCCATCACTATAATGTTCTTAAAGGGATTTTCAGAGCGTCTATGATACTCCTGGCAGTGTTTTATATTATGAAGCAAATGTTTAATCTTATATGGTTTGGCAGGAAAATAATTCAAAATTTCTGTGCAAGGCTACAGTTTTGTTGTTTTCTTTTTATATTCTTCCTTTCTTCTTTATATTTTGCACTTTATCCCGAGTATTACAACGCCTTGTTTCACTTTCATCCTTTCTTCTTCTTCGTGATCACGATGCCAACAGCTGCAAGAACGGGCCGCATCTGGCGCACAGCTGGCTACCAAAGAAAGGCAGGCAGAGGGATGGGACTGAGAGGAGTGCAGGAGAAAAGAGGAGAGAGAAGTTATAGTGAAGGGTGCTGGTGCGATAACATCATCTATAAGAGGTACATTAAAGGTTATTGAGTGGTGCAGAAGCAGGGAAGGGGAGGGGAGGAGAAGGTAAAGTCAAAATGAAAGGGAGAGAGTGAAATGAAAGTTGGTGACACCTGCAACTCTGACTGAAAAACCTGGGAACAGACAACAGCAGATAAGTAGAAGAAACAGAAGGAAAGGATGCAGAGACCGATCATGATGGACTGATGGAGATAGAAAGAGACAGGAAGAGAGTATGTGGAGTCTGATGCTCCTAATCAGCTGTGTTGTTGTCAGAGCTTCCTGCCATAGCAACCATGTGTCATAGCAGCAGTAAACAGTGAAAATGTTTTATAAACCAAAAAGCCTTGCTGGCACATTTTACACATTTACAAGCATACTGTAGCAGGAGGTGAGCCACAAACTGGTCTGCACAGAAAACAACACGTGCTGCTTACAAGAGGTATTTTCCTCCCTCCATTTATTACTGAGCTTACATCAACTTTACAAGAGGAACCTGTCGGAGACTGAGAAAGAAAAACCACAGGATTCCTGGGTTTTCTCTGAAAAAGTAAAGAAAACCAACTGTGACCGGAGCTAAAGAGAAAACAGTATACAGTGCTACCTATATGTCCCGGGGCAAACAGACTGCAGTGTAGACAATGTGCTCTCCTGTCATGATGCTCTATTTGAAAATGACCCTTCCAAGAAATCATCTCAGTTTCTTGGCTTTATCTTTGCTTTCCAATATGAAAATATCAAGAGCATGATCCCATTAGGAAAAGATTGATGGTCGTGAAGGACTAAAAGAGCGTGATTCACTTCAGTTGCCACGGACAAGTTTAATATGAAGTGCTTAAAGAAGAAACATTTCCAGCTTCAAGTGATGTCGCTTAATCTGCAGCGAGGAAATGTCAGCTAATTTATCAGTCTACACAAATTCTCGGTCTAGCACCGCCAAAGGAGCATCTACATTATGGTTTTATTCAACATTAATCCTGACTGAAGCATCCACCCAACACAGCTATACTTTTTGTCACTCCCTCAAAGGAATCTTCCACTAAAGCTAAAAAAATGTCAGAACTTTATCAATCAATTTGTTGCTTTTGAGCTTTCACTCACACTGGTTTGAGAAATGATCATTTAAAAAGCACAACATTCTGCCTACATATATACTCAGATTTATTTAGTTCATTTAGTTTATGTTTTACTTGGGCTCAAATCCAAGGTACATGCAAGTTGCGATCCTGTTCCAAATATACCATTAGTTACCTAATTCCCTGGTCTGCTGCCATGTCAAAAACGTGAGTCATCAAGTGCTATAAATTCTGTGATCTTTTCATTAATTGCTTTAGCTGTGATTCATCTCTGGAAAACTTTCTGCAGCTCTCAAATCAGCATTACCGCACTCATCGTTTTCTTGGTGTTAATTCTAACTCTAACTGCTGCTTCGTATTTCTTCAATACATCTTTATTAAGATGATGATTTTTCAGGAGACTCACAGGATTTGTTGTGCTAAAACGTTTCCTCCTCTTTGAATGCTTGTGGCACATATTTTGAAAGTTGCAATCGTATCATCCTCCTCTAAGTGATGATCATCCATGTGGGTGACACCATCGTTACTGTAACCTATCCGCCTGATACATGTTTTACATACTTATTGGTAATTTCTTGCACGCTTCATGCACACAGGCACAGAGAGCACGCATGTGCACCCAAATAAAACAGTGGTCAATATGCACCCGTTTTCACAAGTGACTCATTCTTTTTTCAGCTGGAGGTAGAATGTGGCTGCTTTCGAACTTAAAATGAGTCGTGACTCCTCTGTTTGAAACACACACACACACACACACACACACACACACACACACACACACACACACACACACACACACACACACACACACACACCTTGATCCCTTAACATGTTTCCTACATGTGACATCCATCAGCAAAAGACCGCTGTCAGCTGTCCTCCATCCCTCACTCTGACTCAGGGTCTCTGACTGCCACAGACCCAGTTGTCACACCACTCCCTGCCACCCCTCTTTCTCTCTCTTTCCTCTCTCTGCCTCTCCACTCCTCTCATAGCGCAGTGAATAGACCCCTCTGTGCTCTGGAAGATTTAACTTGGGTTCTGTGTGTCACTAACAATCTCTCTCCCTCGACGTCACTCTGTAATACTAAAGCAGAGAAGCCGGCATCATTTTAAATACTGTTTTTTTTTCTGCACAGAGACCAAAGCTCAGCTGCACACACACTGTAGGCTACAGGCTTTGAATTACCACAGGAGAGTGGAGTGGGAAAGTCATTGTACGTGGGCTGCAGACACTGTAAATAACACAAGATTAGAGGCAACAATGCCTGTGTTCCCCTGATGCGTCACAGTGCAGACAGGCCATCTGGGCTCATTTAGCTCCTCATACAGATCAAACACAGAACTTTGACTATGCAACCATGTGCTATTTATGTGAAGTGGAGTTGAAAACCTTCTGTTTTATTTTTAGATATTTTTTGTCCATACTTTCACATGTTATCTAACATGGTTAAAAGCCGCTTTAATACTGAAAGTGAAGGGAGAGATGAGTCTCACTCTCCCCTTTCCCTGCCTAAGTTTACCTGTGTGGTTGGAGGACAGATATTGATTGGGAACATCTGTTGTAGTCACACATCTAAAAAGGTCAGAGATATTTTGGGACACATTTTTTATTTACCTGGGAGTCAGATGAGAGGTAAGAAAGTGTCTGAATGCTAAATATGAAGCGACAGCCTGCAACAGGGAGAAATGGTTAGTCTGGCCCTGTCCAAAGCTAACAAATAAAGTACAAAAACAAAATATACAAACATATTATCAACAGGTTTGGGTTTGACTTGGAACAACGTGCTATTTGGAACCAATTTCAAGTTGTTGTATCCAAGATTTTGCTTGCTTAAAGCACTGGTGAAGAACTTTACGCTTGTGTTGATGTTGGCGCCCCCTGTGGACAAAGCTGCACCCCTTCATCTTTGCAGAATTTTTCCTATCCATGTGAGGGTCATACTTTCCAAGAAATCTCATGCTGCTTTCTTTTAGCAGTGAAGTTTATTACTCACTGTGAATATTTGCTGAAGAAAATGTTAAATAAGACAGTTTTATCAGCTACTGTTCATGTCATCTGTCACTACACCCTCACAATGGTTACAGATATTAAGAGTTACCACACAGAGTTAGTGATGCGGATGACCTCACTGCTCACTCTGTTTCATAACTTGTTACAAATTCCTCACAGGAGCTTTAATAACAATAATTCCAATGCTTTGACTACAAACTGAAGGAGATGTTTTCTGAATAAGGTCTAACATTTGATTTCTTAAAGGGGCAGGCCTTTAGTCTTGCATTTGTTGCACTCATATTGGAGTTTTCAACTTTCTGACTTATAAATGGGATTCAAGGCATCGGTGCCCCTTGTAAATAAAGATGTACATCTTATGTCTTTGCTGATTTTGTCCTGTACATACAAAGGCACAATTTTTTGACACAAAGTCCCATCCTGCTTTCTTTTAACAGTCATTCAAACATATCTCTCACTGTTAGTTTGCTCTTGGAAACGTAACACAGGCTGTTTCTTCAGGGTGCTGTCACTCAGTCTGGTCTGACACCTACCCCCTCACAGCTGTTACAGGCAATAAGCAATTATGATATAAATATTTTCAATCATGTTGCTGGTAATCCTGTTTGCTTTTATAGGTCATGAAGAAGCATCAATATTAATTTGAATCTTTTTCACAACCAACTAAAAACTCCTTACGGTGGCTTTAATGACATCACGATGAAGTGATTCTGTAATAATTGACGCACTGCAGGACAATCGTGATCAATGATGATTGAGTTACATGAAATGCCCTGAAGGATAAAGTGTAGGCGCAAAGTGGCCTACTGGTTAAGTTGCCCATGTAGCAGGAGGCCCAGGTTTGAATCCAGCCTATGGCTCCTTTCTCGAATGTCATTCTCCCATTCTCTCCCAGTTTCCTACACTATCCACTGCCCTCTCCCTCTATCAAGGTATAAAAGTGCAGGATTGATGTCATCAGCACCATGAAGTCATGTGATGCAGGGAGTTAAACTAAAAAGGAATGTGTTTAGGGCACCGTAGAAAGATATTTGGGGCCACATAATCACATGAGTCAAGACAACAATATATTGCTGCAACGATATTTTGCCCCAACCCTATTCAACACATTTTGTAAAACTTGTGAAAAAGCAGCAAATAAGTGTGATCACACTGCAGGGAGGCGTTTGGGTTTTAAAGAATTCTCTATCACACATCCACTGTGGGAACGGGCTGTAATTTGGGATAAACCTTGTGAAAACAATCGACAAAAGCAAGCAAACAGTGGCTGAAAACTTGGAAAAAGGAATAGATCAAACCCAACCCTGAGGGAGAGATGTGATGTTAAGAAGCTTGTTTTTTCTTTTTTAGTATTTTTTGTTGTTTTTACTCACACATGAGCATCACTGAGCTGTTGCATCACAGCCTCCACAGCTAAACAGGCTGAAATAGGTCATCCCAAAGTGATAAATCAAGAGATGAGACAAACAAAATGCGACCCCAGCAACTCAAAGTGACAGTTATTAGTTGCAATGAGTGCTCCGCTTGGAGTTGGGGCTGCCAAGAAAGACCCATTTCCACGTTCCTTGTTATCTGCAGAGAAAAACGCCACTGAAGCAAAGAAATAAACTGCTGATCGCCAGGGAAACAGGCACACAGACACACACACTTTCACACATCGCCAAACACACAGTAAAAAAAACCAACAAATTGCTGCCTTCACACATGAGTGTCCACTACACAGGCATTCAAATCCATTGTTCCAATCATTTATCAACCAGATCAACATAATACACGGCAATAAAAGCACACAAACAGACACGTGGATGACACAACAGGCCGTCTTTGCGCTGTGAGCATGCCATTAGCGTGTGCAGTAATGGAGGCAGATGAGGGAAAGAAGCGGTTGCATTTAACTAGCCTGCAGAAATCAGATAACTCCACTCAGCACATATTGAAGGCACTTAGGCATCAGACAGAGGGGTTGGGAGTGTGTGTGTCTGTGTGTGATAGTGCGAGCGAAAAGGAAAGGGAGGCAGAATGACGTAGACGAAGATGTTAGGAGACAAGTACATCGTCTGTGTTGCAGGTTCTGCGCAGACTAACACATCACATCCAATGAGGAGAGTTTCTGCCAAAATTTAAGACGGCAACCAGAAAACAAATGGTTTCCAGCGTCCCCGTTCACACTTTTTCCCTCCCTTCTGTTCAATCTATCCCTCTCCTGTTCTTTTATATCATCGCTTTCTGTCTGTCTCTGTTCCTCTGCAGCATCTATCTATCTCTCAGCCTCCCCTAAATTCTCTTCTTTCTCTCTCCTCCTCATCCCCCTGCTCTATCTGTAAAGCACTTCCTCTTTCCACCACTCATCCTCCCATCCTTCCTCTCTCAACTATCTTTTAAGTACCACAAATCTCATTATCATATTTTATTCCTTTAATTAATCCCACCACCAGAAATAGAACTCTGTAGTCAATTTACAGCTGTGGTTGCAGGGTTTGCTTTCATTTATTACACCTACTCAACACAAGTTGTACTTGTGACTTTTTGAGGCTATACATAAAGGCTTATTAACATGTTTAATCCTGTCATTCATCCATGATAGACTTCCTCTCTCTAAACTGGACAGGCCTCTGACCTGCTGCCCACTAAAGTGTCTGGAGGTCAGTGTGACTCTGAGGGAGCCCAGCGTGGCTGCCGGTAGTAGCAGGGCTGGGCCTGGAAGTGGAGCTGCTTGTTTAGCAGTCCCACCCTGACCAGCACAAAGAGGGGGGGCAACGCCCTCCTCCACCGCCAGCCAGCCCAGACAGCACCCTGATTGGCCAGCTGGATGACCTTTGATCCCCCGCTGTATTGTGGTCTCAGCTGCGCCAACCCTCCCCCTTGGGTGTGCGTGTGTGCGTGTGTGTGTGTGTGTGTGTGTGTGTGTGTGTGTGTGTGTGTGTGTGTGTGTGTGTGTGTGTGTGTGTGTGTGCGCGTGTGCGTGTGTGAGTGTGTGTGCACGCATGTGTGCAACAACAACAAAAAAGGCAAACCTAGTGCAGCAATCAGAGCAGTGGAAAGGGGGAAGTGGTCTAAGGGGAAATGGAGTGTGTATGTGTGTGCGCACTTATGAGTGTAATGCTGCGTGGATGGATGTGGTGTAATTATGTTCTAGTTGAGTCTGACTTGCAACAGTGATTAGCTACATAACAGCCCATTTATATCCAGCGGCACCCTGGCATGGACTTCACGCGCTGGCACCTCTATCTTAACTTTGCCTTTCTCCCTTCACAGCCGTTCTCGGCCTCCTCAGACCCGTTGTCTCCCCTACACTTGAACTCAAACCTTTGGTCTTCATCAAGTAATAGATTTAAACCAATTCCCATTACCCTTTACCCCAAGCCCCAGCCCGGGCTAGGCTTATTTCACCCCCAATTAGCGGATCCATGTCATTCTTTAGTCCAGGGCCAAGATCAAACCATGGTGTTTTCATCAAGCTAAAACATTTAGACCAATTCTCACCATGTTTTAGCTCCATTCCAAGCTTTGGGATAGTTTTTGTCTAGCCCCAGATCATTGTCATCCTCTAGTCCCCATCACAGACCAAACATAGGCTTCTTTGAGCCCTACATTGAGATCAATCTTTGTCTTCCTTTAGCCTCTGATTTTCAATCAAACATAGTCTTCTTAAAGTCCAAGATCTCAAACAATGACTGTTCTTTTTTCTCCAGTCTGAGACCAAACTTGCCCTTCATTGGCCCCAGCTTTAGACCAAACCTAGCATGCCCCTTCTTCAAACTTAAGACCAAACCTAACCCATCTCTAAGTTTCCACTATACCAAACTGTCTTCTAGTAATATATATGTATGTTAGATTAAAAAAAATTTCGTTTGCTCTCAATAGAAAACCCAGTCTGTCCCCTTCTAACCCCATCCTTAGCCCTGTCCATCACATAGAGCCAATCTCATCTAGCTCACAATCCAGACCACATTTGGTACACTTTGACCTGCCCAATTTAGTCACTTAATAACCCAAGCTGAAACCCAATAGATATTCCTCTAGGTTTTAGTCTGGACTAAGTGTTTCTCTAACCTCAGCTCCACACCTAACCTCCCATTTCTCCAGCCCCCAGCTTTAGAGCAATCCTAGCCTTCCTCCTACCTTATGCCAGGCCACATAGTGATCTGAAAGACTAGTTCTGGGCCTGACCTCACAGTCCAGCATTGGGCTGAGCTGTCTTTGATGGTGGTCCAGGGCTTGTGGGCTGAAACACATTAGCCCTGCACTTACTGTCTTCATAATACACACACACTCTCTGTCTCTGTCTCTCTCTCTCTCTCTCTCTCTGTCTCTCTCTCTCTCTCTCTCTGTCCCTCTGTCTCTCTCTCTCTCTCTCTCTCTCTCTCTCTCTCTCTCTCTCTCTCTCTCTCTCTCTCTCTCTCTCTCTCTCTCTCTCTCTCTTCATATGCAGTGGGTCAGGGTAGACCACCCCCTAACAGCATGACTGGCTGTCTGAGGAATGCCATGTCATGGAACAGATGGAGCTCCTCAGACAATAGAGCCGCATGCATTAACTGGGCCTTATGTATGCAGGCATGTGCCAAGTGTGGAAAGGAGTGTGTGCATCATAGTCACAGTGTCTAAGACATGTTAGAGACACTTTTTTTTCCTCTCTTGTTCTGTGAATCTTCCATTCCTGTCAGGGAACAAGGGGTGTGGAAGAGATCACAAGAACTGCAGCACTTTTTTTGTAAAAATGAAGAAGAGGCCTTTAAAGGAGTTAAAAAAAACGATGCAAAAACACAGTGATCAAGGTCGCATGATGCAATAGAGCGAGATAGAGATAATCCTGCAGACTAATGATTATGGTCGTAAATATATTCAAACTGAGGGCGCGTGTTTCAGTGGCCATGCTGTCCCGCAGAAAACACATACAAACACCGCAAAGCCACAGACAATGATTGCCCAATAATCGACGTGATTTTTTCACAGATCAATCGATTACCTCATTCCCACGCCAGTAATGACGCAGTAACGTCTGTTCCATACGTTAATGGGTGTTAAGAGCAATAATAATGAGCCTTAAATCCCAGTAATGAGCCTATAAAGTTAAAGTGCTTGTTTTAGTGAGGCAACATGAGAGAATCTGAGATCATATTCAAGTTTAGTGTTGTTTTAATGTAACAAATTCTTCTTAATTATTTCTCTTTGGTTATGCATTAGGGATGGGGACCGCTATCAAAGGCTGGAGCTGCCACATTTCATTCATATCACACATATGGGCCCACTAGCGAGATCCTGACCCATAAGATGTGCACTTGTATCCAAACATTACAATTACGCAGAAACTCACAAACCAGAGACAGAAGAGCAATCTGAGCGGATAGTGCACTTCTCCATGGTGGATTCATTCATTATAAAGGCATTTATGACCGGCTCTCTAAATAGCCTATAACCCTGGAAGAGTCAGTAAACAGGGATGCCAGATTGGACGGGAAAACAGTGAACTCACCCAAGAGAACGACGGATGATCGGCTCCCCGCTCCTCCTCTGAGTAAATCCAGGACCCCGGACAGAAAAGATATTATACACCAGAATAATCTGAAATGGGTAATTTCACAAAATCCTTCTCCGCACTGGGAAAGCGATGTAAGGAAGGCGATGTGGAGCCGCAAATCAGCCAGGTCGCAGCACACACACACACACACACACACACGTAAACACAAACACACACAAAATTAAAAAAGAAAGGTTTCAAAGAACGACTCGGGGCAGATTTCGGTGAAATTGGTGTATCTGTAGTAATCTCGGATGCTTTGGTTGTTGACTGTGCACTTACTGGGCTGCTTCCTCCGGCTCCACCCGCTAACCCAGCCTTCCCATGCGCCCATTGGCACAGACAGCCGGACATGCAAATCCACTCTCCCCATTGATGTTTTCCAGAAACGAAAAAAAAAAAGAAAAAAGAGGCTGTCTCAGTCACTCCACTGCGCCACCGTGCGGAGGCTCAGTCACAGTGTTAATACATTTACTCCAGTCATCCCTGTGGGGAAATTCCCCTCTGCTTTCAGAGAGTAGCCTAGTTTCTGGGACAAGCTGGTCAGCAGCAGGGAGGAAGGGAAGTCTGTCTTGCTTAAAGGGGCTTTGTGAGGTTTGAGACTTTGCAGGATGCCTCTCTGGTTTTTAAAATGCTCCCTTATGTTATCACAGAGCAAACTAGTACACTGGTAAAATGCACTCTGATGAATAAAGCCAAGATTTAATGGTCCTAATGTGAGTCTCTGTCTGGCCTTTGACTTACTTTACCTTGTGGAGTCATGAGAAATTTCATGAGAAATGTTGATATGATTCTTGAGAGGGAAAATGTTGAATGCATTAAAAAAAAAGTAAGAAACAGAAAGTCCCTTACTCTCAAAAAATTGCCTATTGTTGCTTTACTTGTGAGTTTCAGTTTGTGTAGACTTTTATCCGACTAGTCACTTCTCACTTTTCATTTCATTTTCAGGTTTATCTGTCTTCACCAGTAATCAAGGCTTGATATGCATATACATCAGCAAAAATTTTGAGACAACAAAACTCGTTCAGATGCCAAAAAGTTCAATTTTAAATGCACAAAGGTGTGATGTCAAACCATGAAATCTTCATGTCTGGATTTGTTTTTAAGTCCTAGCGAAGATTTGAACTTGTGTAACTTTTGTTTGGTTGAAAAAAAAGCATGGCCCCTACTATTATCAGGCAAGATGTGTTCATATACTTAAAAGTGTGCCTGATAGGCATGTCTAATGAGACTAGGGCTTAAAATATATTTGAATATACTTTCTAAATGTTCAGAAAATAACTTATTTTAAACTGGAATTCCTCCCCGGTCTCTTAAATCTGCAAATTCCTAAACTATTTAAGACTTTAAAGTCTACAGTGGTAGTCTGTTACTAATTTAGAAAACAGAACTGAAATAAAATAACCCGTAAACATCTCCATGGAATTGTAGCGGTCGTGAAAGCAGATCAGAGAACTTACAGTAATGTTTCAATCAAATGAAGGCAGATCAGCTTATATAATAGAGGGAAAGCCTGCCAATTGACCCTTAATGTTCCCACTGTGGTCCCAGGAAGACCTTTAACATAATTTTCATTCAATAAAATAATATGGGTTAAGCTTTACTCTGGAGAAACATTTACATAAATGATTTAGACCCGGTAGAAATCACCCCTCACCAGTCCAGTTTTCACCTAAATGAACAAATCTGAGTCTCTGAGCAAAGAAGAGCCGACAAACTTAAGCCAGCTGCTTCTCACACGCAGAGAAACACTCCAACTTTCCATTGCGTGAAACTTCAAGAGAAGAATGTGCCTTTTCTTCTCTCCACATGTGCTGCACTTATTAACTGTGGCTGATTCCCAAAACTGGGAAAAGTAAACTGTGATTTTGCTGTGATGCATCAGAGCGCGCCCCACTGTGGAAACAGCAGCTGAGCTGTGCACAACAACAAAGCTTGGTGGAGGAACACTAACTGCAAGTACTAATGGAGATACAGTAAAAGGCTGCATCTTTCTCCATCAGGTTTTAATGACGTCAGTGAAAGCCTCACATCTCTCCTCCTGTGGTGTAAACAACACTTGAGCCTGCAGACAGCTCTGTAGTGCTGTAATGGCTTTATGGAGGACAAAAAAAGAGACAGCGCTGCTTTCAAACAGAAATAGCTTCCAAAAAAGACACATCAATGCCACCATTAGCTTATAGGACTTACATTTTTGTGAGCTGAACATGATGCTAAGCGGTCTATAAAAGAACAATGTAGGAGGAGGATGAGGTCAAACATGGCCTCCAGCCAATGACATCTTCCAAAGATGTCTGAGATTGAAATGGAAAGATCAATACAGAGAGGAGACAGTGCTTGGCTTACAGCTCCTTCTTGACACCTGCCAGTAAGACTCTGAGGCGTACAAATCTCTCATAATTTGTTTAATGAAAAAACAACAACAATGCACAGCATACATTCCTGTCATGAAGAAGTGTTCTTAAATAAACAAAGGTTGACAGTATTTCATAATCAGAAGCTCTTTTTGCCAGATTTAAGTTATTTGAGAAACCATGATGTCTTCACCAATTCCTTTAATAATCTGCTCGTCTCATCATACCACTTTGAAGAAAGATTCATTTTCTGCAACTCAACCAACAGCACACAAAGTCATTATAACAGGATGGAGCACCTGGCAGCATGAGGAGTAACACAGGACTTATGTCCTTAAGGCAGGAAAATATACATCCTATTGGAAATATGGATGGCCTTGCTGTCAGAGTGAGTGGCAGTCAAGGTAACACCTTATACTACACAGTACACATATTGACTATTAACCAGCTGCTTTTTTGCATTCACATCAAAAGCACTTTGGCTTTTTGAGTCCTAAAAAGCACTTGTTCATTCCTTATTCTGCTTCTTTATTGTAGTAAATTGTATTCTATAACTACAAGACTATTAAGAATTTCCTTTAAACCCCCAAATCACTGCTTTTTCAAAGTGTGAGGGCTTTTGTATGTTATATGAACACACTTCACTTCAGTATGCACAGGACAGTATGAGCAAAGCATGTTAAGATTATAATTCAGTTGTTTAGTAATTATAGAATACAGTCATGCAGGATAAAGGAATTTATGAGTGCTTTAAAATGACAAATTAAGAGTCAGTATGCCGCTGATATGCACGCTAACAAGCAAAAAGTACATTTTTAATATGTGTACCTTAATATAAAGTGCTACCAAAGTCAGATTATACAGTACATGATGTCTTTGGAGTGACTGCACAAAGAGTGAACAGGCTGAATGCAGATTAGTTCTTTTTTCTTTTGGTGTGACAGAGAGATGTACCAACATGATCAGACACACTCCAACACTCAAAATGGATTAAATAATCATCTCTTCTATTATTATACAGATTAAATCACCATTATTAACATTTAGGCTTCATCATATATCTTTTATGGCACAATTTTTACCATCATATACAAAGTAACCATGAACCGGGTCATGGTTGAAGGATTTATGTTTGTGGGTAGAGACAGTCAAAGAGAGTCAAGCATCGCTCAGATTGAAGTATTTTGCCATAGTCAGGTACTCATGGTCATGGCGGAAAGTCTTTAGTGAGTCTTATCCGTTTCGTCCTCTTTCAGATCAAAGACTCCATTATTTTTCTCCCCTTCCTCCCCGTCTACTCTGAAAAAAGTCAGTGATCTCGTCCCTCAGTGTCTAAGCTTCAGCCTGTATTGCCTGCTCCGCCTGCTTCCTCTGGTTGTAGTTGTTGTACACATCCATGAACATGTCTTTGCACTGTATGTGAGCATTCAGTTTGGAGCAGATGAGGAAGGAGCCAGCCATCTTGCGATGGAGGGAGTATGTCTCCTCAGGTGGAGGGGTGAGGCGGTGGCGTAGCATGACGGGAATGAGGCTCTGGATGCGCTGGGTGGTGCTCTGAATGCCGAAGTCGAAGGGCTCAGCGGACGCAAAGGCTTCACCGAGGATCATCACTGCCTCCACATGGGCATCTGCGAAGGCCTGGTGGGGAAACGGAGAGGTGTTACGATGGATGTCCATGTGCATAAAAGTAAGTCAACAGCATGCTGTATGTTACTAAACACAAACAGACTTTAAGCTGAATTAGGAGCGTCTAAACTAAACAAAGCATTGTTTACATGGAGGTTTTTTTAGTATTTATTATTATTCTCATATTACAAAAAAAACACCATTATCTGCACAGCTCTGATCATCAAAAGTGTATCCAGTCATTTTGTCTGCCAGTCCACATAAATCCACTCTTGAATGTAAGGCTATTTGACGTGTCTCTTTACAAAGACACATAAACAGTAGTAAGAGAAGAAGAAAAAACATGGATCCAGCTCAGAGGAGTGACACTGAGGTAAGAGGACACATTCATTTGAAGTAGACAGACAAGACAGAGGAGGATAAACCATATCAAAAATAAATGAGCACAGCAGCAGAGACTAAAATACCTCACCTTGGCCTCGAAGCCCGTCAGAAATTTCAGGTCCTTGGATTTGGAGAGAACAGTAGCTCGATCGCCCACGGAGGCTGCATGTACCACCTGAATAGCAACAAAGTGATGATATGGATGTGGTCGTCATGTTTATTTTAAGAGCTCCTCTTTAAAGCTGTGCTAGACTGAAGTAGCTGCAAGCAACAGAAAGTGGTCCAGATTATGTCGGACAGTTTTCACCCAGCTGTTGCAAAATCTAACCAGAGACTCTTGTGCTTCATTATTCAAAGGAATCCTGTATAAATGTTGTGAGGTTCTGGTGTAGTATCGATTTAGATTCAACATACCTGTACGTAGTCATCTGTGAAGGATTCTGGGTAGCTTCTGCACGCGCCAAAGTCCAACAGGACAACCTGAAGACAACACATAACTGTTGGGAATCTGTAGCGTGGAGGTTTTTAGCTTTAAGCAGAACAAGTTATTCATTTCTATGTTGGACAATTCATAAACAACTTTACTGCCAGACTCTCCTCACCTGGTTGGTGTCTGAGTTGTAGAAGAAGTTGGCCCAGTTTGGATCCGTCTGCATGAACCTGAACTCAAACAGCTCTCTGAGACATAGCTGGAGGATGTTGTAACAGATCTGTAGGCACAGGGAGAACAGAGATTTATGTTTGCTGGCACAGCATTATTATCATATAGCTCCTGTTGTAATGTATACTTTACAGTTACATGTACATTGCTACAGCAAGTAAGCTAAGACCAAGTTTTCTCTGCAGCGTGCTCTTCATGACCCTCACGTTTACATCCGTTACCTCTCCTTCACTTAAAATAACTCATAGATTCCAGCACTTTAACTACTAAATCTGGTTTATAATTCCTAGAATATTCTGAACTAGTTGCGCATTTGCAAAATCTTCCGTTAAGCCTCAAATTCCTGAAAATCCAACCAAATTCACTTGTTGTCTCTGCCTCCAGTGTGTCCCTCACATTGCAGTAATATTGAGAAAATTCAATCACAAATGGGATCCATGTGCTGGCTGAGACAAACCCATACCTCGTTCCTGGTCTCCTGGTCCAGGTCTACACAGCGGTCCAGAGGGACTCCCTGTACCAGCTCCATGGCCAGCACCCTGCGACCTGAAAGCTCATCGATCACCTCAGGGACCTTGAAATACTCATTTCCCTCCAGCAGAGACCTGAAGGACAGACACAGGTGGTCATGAGAACAAGTTAAAGACAACACAGTCACGGAATGTGGTTTGTGCAGGAGTAGAGTAAGTGGAAGATATGTAATCTGTTTAAAAAAAAAAGAGCACAAAAGAAAGTGTTTTACTTCTCAGATCCATAATGCATTCATATGAGTGTATTATTTTGGTACAAATGCTTAAACTGATAAAATATCACATTTAAATCAGACTTGGCCTCGAACTGGAGCATTTGCTGCATTAGGATCGTCAGATGGAGAGGGGGTCTCAGACTTGATTAGGTTTGTCTTATTGTTTTTGTAATTATTTTTCTATTTAAGGCTCTAATCATTTATTTAGTTTGGAGTAAGAGCTGAAACGTGTGTTCCGCTGCATGCACGTTCACGGTTCTTATTCAACAACAGTTCTTGCCAGGATACCAAAAGAGGTGCTACGTATTGTGAGTTCCGCTTTCAAAGATTTTACAGTCAGTGCAAAGAAGAGCAAAGCAACATGTTCGTGTTGAGCCATCAAAGAGAGGACAGAGCCTCAAACAGACATCTGCTCAGGATGCACAAAGTGGGATATGATAGTTAGTTGTTTGTTGGTTATAATTCTGATGACTAGTGACTGGACTGCAGGTATTTTTAAATGTATTAGACACCTGCAGTGATCCAACTTCATCAGAAATAATGAGTGCATCTCCTCATTAAGAACCTCGGACCAGGACTCTCCCTTCAGATTCTCCTTTTGTGACTCAGACTTGACTCAGATCTGAACAATGAGGACTCAAGACTGGACTTGCATTCAAAGTTTGGTGACTTGACAACAACACTGGTAGTAGAGCAGACATTTAGTCAACCCTGCAGTTCTCATCCTGATATTTTAAAGCTAACACTGAGTAGTTTGTATTGTGCTGCATGCTAAAGCTACATGGTGTTTAACTAGCTTCAGTGCAAGACGCTTTACGCTTCAAGTTCAAGTTAACCTACTTGAACTTCTTGGCACACTCTGCCTCCCTCTTGTAGTCACACTCCCATGCAAGCTCCCTCTGAAGAACCTCGAGGCTGCTGTCTGCAAACAGACCTGCAGAAAAATACAGAGGGAAGAGTTAACATTACATTCAACAACATACAGATTTTCATCTTTCTGCAGAAAGCAGCTTTCAGAACGTTCGTAGCTCTGTTAATCATTGAATACTCAATAAAAACAGAGCAGGGACTTTTAATGTCACTGAAGTTTATAGGAGACAAGTAACGTCTGTGAAAATGATGCAGAATCCTCAGTTAAGAGCTGTAACTACAGCACCACCCCCTGGACAAAACTGTTACAGTGAGCTTGAATGAAACAAATCAGTAGAAACAAATCAATAGGAAAGGTTTCTATCACCTCACATTACAATAATGAGGGGCAGATGAAGGACAGATTGCAATACGTTTGAAAAAGGGTTGGAGCTCCATTCAGGGATACAGAGTTCCCACATCTGCAGAACTTAAATACACTACAAAAAGGACATTTTTCAGTGCTGCTCATGTGCTTCAGTGATGTGCTGTTGAGATGCTTAACAGTGAGACTAAATCCATCTTCTGTTGATGCTTTTGAATACAACATTTTAAGTTAAATAATCTTTTAATTCACTTTTCAAGTTCCAACAAAAGAATGGGAAAAATGGACAGAGCCTTTTTATGTGAAAAATATATCATTTAACCTGACAGAGGATCTGTATTTTCATCACTTCAGAATGTATCAGCAGTATTTTACTGAGCAGAGGTCTTGAGTGAGAAAATCAAAACCATGTATTGATGTAGCCGTTACCTCCGGGCAGGACCACGCTCATTTTCAGAACCGACATCAGGTTATTTATGTCACTGTGAATGCTCTCTGCCACTCCGGGGTACTGAGGGAATAACAGACAAAATCAATGTAGGCGGAGATAGATGGAGGTTATTAGGGAGGTAGAAATAGAGAAGACTTAAATACCTGGATCTTCATGGCGATTTCTCTCCCATCTTTTAATACCCCATGATGCACCTGGCCGATGGAAGCTGCAGCAAAGGGTTTGTCTTCGAAGGATGAAAGCTTCTCTCGCCAGCCTGGTCCCAGGTCCTCCTCCAGAACTTTCTACACAGTCAGAACCAAAGAGAAAGATTTATTCTCTGAGGAAACTAAAAAAAAACATCTTTGAAATCTACATACTGTACATCCAGCCACACCGCTAAACTGACAGGCTAATAAAAGAGAAAAGATCACTCTGCATTTTACTTGATCTAATCTGATCAGAAACACAAATAGCTGCACAGGTTTCTGACATCATTTACTGCTGGTCAGTGGTTGAGTTCCTGCTTACATTCATCTGCCAGACAGGCATGAAGTCTGCACTTTGCCGGACCCGCTCAAAGATCCTCTGCAGCTGAGGGTTGATAAAAGTGTTGTCTGAGGAAAAATAAAGAAAAAAAAGGATTATTGTTGCACTCAGACACCTTAAGTGACTGTGAAGACATCAAGAACAATATCTTATTGTTTTTTTGTTATTTTATTGAGGGAAAACTAAACATCTGTAAGATGTTGATTTAGGATGGCTACTAGTGCAGTGTTTGAAAATGAAAATAGAGTTAACTGTCAATGTGAAATACCATTGAGTTTGTTAAAATGTGGATTAAACTGGTTTAAATGAGGATTTAGCAGACACTATAAATGTTTTAACTAAAACTAGGCCTGGTTTGGTCTGAGGTCAGCAGGCAAGTCAATTCAAACTGTTAAAAACTGTAAATGACACAACATGAACAGTATTTTGACATCAATGGCTCCATAAGACGAAGGGACGTAGGGATATAAGGATATATCACAAGACGGTAAAAAATCAATATAAATATGGGTGGATTAAAATCGCTTCAACAAAATTTGTATTGCGAAATTATTTTTAAACAGTAGAAGGCGCTATCTGCATTTCACTCCGCTTGTTCAACATCATGAAGTCTCTTGCGCTGCTCTCTCATCACTCGCTGAGTTGAGCGTAACAGACGTGGCGGCAGCAGGTGAAGACCGAGCAGTTCATGATGCAGCTTTGTGTTTACAGTCTGAGGTACGACAGCATTTTGGCTTTCCCTGATATTCCTGAAGAAAAACATGTCAATTCACAGCCAGGAGCATAAGCTGCACTATTGTTTCTTTAAAGAGATTTACCCATATTTGTTTCAATATTTAAAAGTTTGGGAATTGTTCACTTTACATTTCTTTATAATTGTTCTGAATTTTCTAACAAGGTATTTTTGAACGGTTATTTTAGTTTTTTGCAAGGTGCTGAAAAAAAGTGTGCAGTAGTTTTATTTGAGTTACAACACACCTTAAAAATGAAAAAAGATTACTTTTTTTACAAAGAAATATAAGAGAAAAATATATATTACAACTGTCAATATTTGAGAATTGAAATAAAATAACAGTTATTTAAATTTTAAGTTCTATCAAGTTTTCTTGAAAATAGTTAGTGAATCGTATCATGAACCAAAAATCGGGATTCGAATCAAATGGTGGGTTGAGTGTATCCTTACATCCCTAGGGAATTGTTTAAAATACTGCTATGAGCGGAAAACTAAAAGGATTATTTTGTATTCTTAACTATCATAGCAAATTCTCTGATGAAAAGAATAGTGCAATATTGTCTTAAACCTTCATTAAGGTTCCAAATTTCTATATTGCATTTTTGAAAATGAGTATCTATCCAATGTGTAAATAGACGTCCGGTAAAGTCCAACAAAGAATTTAGAGAAATGAAATGTAACAACAGCCCTTTGGTCAAATAAAATGTACAAACTAAATCTGATGTCAGAGGAGCATCACAGTGCGTACCTTGAATGCTGAGCATCTGTCCTATTTTGAGCGCAGCCCCACGGACTTTGCACAGTGTGTTGACGATCCTTTCAGCGTTGGCCTCTGACAGGAGAGGAGAGTCTAACAGCGAATTCATGTCTGCAAAACATACATTAACACATACACAAAGGTATTGCTTGAAGTGATTTAAAACATGACTCTTAGAAGAAACAATATAAAACACAAGCTTTTGAGTGTAATAAGGAATGTTTATAAGAAGTAAAATGGCACAAACAAGAGTAATCTGTCTCCACAGTGATCTTCTTTCTGGTGTAAAACAGAGGCAATACCACAACATGACACACTCTTCATCAACCACAGTTTACAGCCTGTTCTCAGGTTTGATTTAATGCCTGTCTGGTGCATGGCAGGTGCTGACACATGAGAAACTTCTCCAGGGCTGCCCAACTGTCCATCTGTGTGCTAGATCTGCTAAAAAGCTCTGTATAGAAGAAATCACCAGAAGCTATACAGTATGTGAAGAGAATATCTGTACCTCCTTTCTGTTTGCCTCCCAGTGACTGTTTTGCCACTTCTGCGATGGCACCAATCCCGAGTCCTACAGCCAAGCCTGCAGCGGAGAGACAGACAGACAAGTGGTTTTAAATTTAGGGCCACTTAACAGATGCTCGAGGGAAGTGCTGAGCTGACACAGCTGCTGCTGCTGCTGCCACTAGTAGAAGAGAGAAGTATTTAATACATCGTGTGTCAGAAATAATTACTCATTTCTGAAGAACTGAAAAAATATTAACTTTGCCTCACGTGTGGCTATGAAGCACTTAATTGACCTCACAAAATACACTATGAATCAAACTTATATTAACTTGTGTACAATCATATTTTAAGAACAGCCAGTGTTGAGGTAATAAATCCCTGTCCTGGAGATTTAATGACTAATAAGGGACATGAGATGCTGCATTGTATGTGTGCAATAACAGCTCTGTTTGCTCTGCATTCACCACTGGTTAATAAGGCAGGCATTATATTTTAACTCCTGCTCTGCTTGGAGCAGTCTGCAGAGCAACAACCTGGAGTGGATTGAGTTGGATTCTCTCTCTGAGTGCTGTGCAAAAAGAAAGTTGCACTAAAAAAGAAAAAAAGAGAGGGAATAAAGTTAATTGTTCTTACCACCAAAATTAACCAGCCTGCTTATTCTTGTAGCGGGTACTTTCCTCTCTCTGGCCCGGTCACTCAGCTGATGGAAGACATAGTGGGAAAAAAAGTCAATTAAAAAATCCTGATGATCTATTCTGGTTGTTTTTAGTTCATTTTTGATCTGTAGCGCAAAAACCAAAGCAGAAAGTTCTCCAGACAGTGACCTTTCATTATACAGTAATGGCAGACAGTATATGACCCACATTACATAACATGAGTCGAGTCAGATCATAACATGGCCCTAACCTCCGTCTCCTATTCATTTCCTGCAGGTATCATTTAAACATAGCACTCATTACTATTTGCTCAACATTAGTGTTTAATGGAAACCCTCTCTTAGCCTTAATAAAACTGATACAAGTTTATCCATTTATAGCTTCATTTTTCAAAACCATTAATCATTATCTTATTGCTTCTTTTCAAGCCATTACCTGCCCCAATCTAAACCATCACTCACATAATCAAATAAAAGGCCTGAATATTAAATCATAAAACCTCCACCTTCTTGTTGCAAAACCTCAAGGCACTACCCTGTTCAACAAAATAACCCATAGAGATTGGACGTTTACAAATAAAAATACAAACTCTGAACTCTTGCATGACTATTTTTTTGCTGTACTTTTATGTCTGCTGTTTCATTTTACTGTGCAGTGCTTTTATTTTACAGCACATGTTAAAACCCATCATAGTTTAACAAAGTGGATTTGATTGACATAAGTTAGATTTTAAACCAACCTTCTGCCTGACAGGTTTAACCATGGACTGCTTTGCCTCCCTGGCTTTCTTGATGTCTTCTGGTGTGAGTCTGGCCACCACCGTGTCATGCACAGACCTGGTTTGGCAGTAGTACCGGTGAATGTGGTGGGATGTGTGGAGAAAGCGTGCACTCTGTCCTGGCCACCCTGCCCCTGTAGGACCTGTCCCTGGGGGTGGGGGACCTCCTCCTATTGCAGAGAGAGAACACAGCAATGTTTAATTGATTACATGACTGAGTATTAGAGACCCTTAATCTGACTACTTTGAAGTCTTACTGTATCACACAGGCTGCTCTGTCTGGCCTGTTGATCAACAAGAAAAAAGCGAATATAACACAACACTAAAGCGACTATGGAAGGTTTTCAGCTGCTTTTAAAGCAGACTGAAATGAATACTGAAGCCTCTATATGATCAACAAAGGCCAATGTGACCATCAGTGTGAAGACTGATTGAGAGGCGGCTGTGGCTCAGTGGTAGAGTCGGTCGTCTCTGAACCAGAAGGTTAGGAATTTGATCCCAGGTCAAGCTGCCTGTTGGTGGGGGCTTAAATAGCAGCCTCTGCCATCAGTGTATGAAGGTTGTGTGAATTGGTGAATGTGAGATGTCATGCAAAAGCGCTTTAAGTCGTCAGACGACTAAAGAAAGTGCTGACTAAATACAGTTCATTTACCGTTGTTCACATTTTTCAAAGCAAAGAGTGTTGCAAAGTAAAAAAAATGGAATGTTATAGAAAGCAGAATGAGATATTTTATGGAAAATATACCTATACATGCATAAGACAAGTTTAGCAAAGAGATGAATTTCACAACCTTTTATTGCAGTCTTCTGTATATGACAAAATTACACGTTTCTTAACACTATTGTGCTTTGTATATATTTTAACAATTAAAACAATATCTTAATAAAAATCTTTACACACTGGAAAAGGTCAGTTCACAAAAAAATATATAAATAATATGCATTTCTGGATTAACAATACCTGTTGACATTTCTGCTGCAGCTCCTGCTTCAGGGGGGAACTCAGACCCCATGGCCCATTTGGCTGCTTCATCTGGGTCCACATTCTCCCAACCCTCTGCATCCGGAAACACGTCCTCCTTTATTGATTCTTGCTAAAGGCACAACACAATTGGAGGTATTATTTTACCAAAACTATACCAGGTGTTCAGATAACTTTATTTAACTGTTATTTTCCTATGACATTAAACATTTAATTTATTATCTGGTGTGCAAATCATCAATCATCAATCAATGCCCATCACAGGTAAGAGTTCATACCGTATTGCCGCCCATAAAGGTGCCAACCAGTCCTTCCACTACGTCCTGAGCAGCTTTGACCCCTGCTCCCATGGAGGAGTTGCAGGCCATTAACCGGAGCTGTTCTCCCTGAGTGTTAACCATGGCAGACCCCACTTTACCTGCCCCTCGCAGCACCTGCAGGACTTCTGAAAGGATCACTGCATAAAGAGAGGCGAAGAGAGGAGGGGGTCAGGTTACATCGTGGAAGATGGTAAGAGCAGCAATAAGGGACAAAAAGAGAACACAAAGTACCAGACACACCCACCACAGTATAACTCCACAAGAAAAGGATTGAACACCTGCATAATGCATTTATTAAGATAACTGAAACTTTTCTAGATACACGAGATTTTTGGGATAAAATTGTAGGTAATATTTCTGATTGTTTAACCTTGAGAGGTTCTCAAGTCATGCACATGTGCAATACACACGTGTGACGTACAATACCAATACTCAGACCTACAGTCTAGTAAAACAAATCCAGTAGCTTACAGAAATTCAATGAAACAACAACAGATCGTCTACCTTAGCTAACTAGTTAGCTGGTCGCTGTTTCATGGTTAGTGTAAACCAAGTTGTGTAACAGAAGCATGACTGAAGCCTGAAATCTAGCTAGCGACACATTCAAGCAGCTTCAAACGAGGGTGAATTGTCCACATTGAAAACAAATCATTACTGAACAAATTAAGTCACTCACTTTTCCCAAAGCTGTGTTATCCAGTGTTTTCTCAGTGAATGTCCTCTTCTACACCACTATCCCGGTCGTGTTGTCAGTTTTGCAACGATTCAACACCCGGAAGTACTACTGTGATTGACATGTCTGGGGAACAATCACACTTCGACCTTTGATAAGTGGGCGGGACAAATATGACGTATATATAGGGTTTTCCGTTTCATCCAATGGCAATACAGAAGACCGGAAGAAGACAGGATTATGTGTCCAATCACAGTCCTCTAGGGGCGAGACTTAAGTGACTCAACATCCAATGAGAATTAAGGGGTGTTGCGTTTTTACATGCACGTGCAATAAGACAGTTACTAAACAAGAAAGTGGAGGAACCATACAAGTCTAAAAAGCCTGAATATTAAGCTATATTTATGTAGTTTATTCTGTTTTCTCCATGTGTTTTTCAGCACACCTCGTTGTATAAGTCAAGTCAGTTTTATTGTCATTGTCATTCAACCACAGATGAGGTATAAATCTAAGGAGACATCACCCTCACAGACAAGGTAATATGAAAATAAATATGATATATAAATAATCAAATAACAAACAATAACAAACCACATGAAGATGGGACAAACAAGTGAGGTAGATGTGTGCACATTCAATGTAAATATAGCAAATAAGAGAAATGTAAACATTGTGAAGAAAAGCATGGTTAGTCATGGGATATTAACACTGTTATGTATAGACTGTAAATACAGTATGTTGCAAAAAAAATGCACAAATAAAAACTGTTACAGTGCAGTGGTAGCAGTAAAAAAAACATTTAATCAAATGGTGTGAGTATTTGTGAATATATAGGTAAATAAGTACCTAGAAGGCACAGTGATGAGGCAAAAGGCACAGCAATGAAGGATGAACTGGTAGGGCGTTTTGCCCAAACAAGTCTCTAAACTGAAAAAGCATGTTTGTCTGGTAAACATTTCATTTTTGATACTTTGTATAAACCAAACTCATGTGTCTCACCTTGCACGTGATTAGGATACAAATTAATAAGAGGACCCTTGAGTGAAACGCTGTCATCACTGCAGAGACCAAACAGAGAGGCTGTGCATTGAAACACATTACTTAGTATAAAAAAAGAAACAATGCTGCATATTCTAATATTGCTGGAGCAATGAAAGATTTCACATTGAGAAATATTACTTGTCAAATGCCAGTTTGGTCTTGTGGCATGCCCAATTCATAGAGGCTATTCGTTGGAGCAGACAATCTTGGTTCAATTCCAACCTGCATCCCTTTACCCCATGTCTATCCCCAATCTGTCACCCAGTTTCCTGCTCTACTCAATCCCTCTCTGAATGAGGGCAGAAATACCAGAAAATAAACCTAGATATACTGCTTTTCTCAGCAATACCCATGAGTCAACCAAACAACAGATATGTGAAATTAAGAATAATTTACATAAAAAGTCTTTGATTTCAGCTTTAACAGAAAACAGAAGTATTTGGAGCCATAACATGATATCATCATTGAACCACCATATGACCCCACTGGAATATGAATCATTTTGAGTTATGTAGGATGTAAGGTTATTCAGGTTTTCATTTTTTATTGTTTTGTGTTTTTTCAAGGGAAACCTGAAAATATTTGTGTTAGTTATGTAGGCTTGTAAGTAAAGTATGCTGAAAATTTCCTGTAGTGGTTTATACGGTGGCCCTGAAGGGCAAAACTGAACAACATTTCACAAAAACATCACTTAAAAATGTGTGCAGGGACTCAGCTGAGTAGTAGTTATTGAAACAGGAAATAATGTTGAGATGTCGAGTTCTGTCCAATCAGAACCAACAAGTGTTGTCCATTCCCTTTCCGTTTTGTGAAATGTTGTTGTGTTTTGTGCAATATTTTCATGTTTCCTGACCGTAGGTTTGCCTTTTTTTTAATTAATTTGCAACTGACCCAAGAAATCTGCGACTATTATGTATACTTTTTGAAGAAGATGAATCAGAGTTTAAAACTCGAAAATTAAGCTTATGTGACAGCCAGAAGCAGACTGAAATTGACAGTAAGGTCTACCTAAGAGAAGCAGTCTGCAGACGACTATGCCCATAGGCACACGCAATGCAGTGTCTGGCCCTCTGCTGGATCGAGAAGGCACTGCTCTGACTTCTTTTTGACTCCAAGCTATATGACATTCAAATGTATGCAAAACATAAAACCACTGCAATACAAACACTCACAGTATTTCTCTAAAACTGCCCATCCAAACATATTAGGTGGTAGTGTAAACATACTGGTGACATCTCATTTCCAACACAAGCACCTACAGGTTTTTGAAGACAGGAGGAAACTTTAATGATCCTTGTTGGCAAACTGGGTCATTGCACCAAAAACAAGAAAAAAAACAGCTCTTGACACCTGATGGAGGCCCATAGACCTTGTGTTTCAGTATTCCAGTAATCTATGCTGCAAGTGAAATGACAGCATGCTGGAGTTGTCTCTCCTTGCCTGTGGGTATATCCTCCCACGCACCTGTCTACAGGAAACTGAATGTGAGTATTGGTCTTTACAGCCAAGATTCATTGCATCAAATAAAAATGGCTCTTGAAAGATGTAATTGAAAAAAGGGAATAAAATTGGCACTCAATTATTTTATATCAGCGGTGAAACTGTATGAGAACAGTTAAAATGTAACAAATTACATGGGCAATTGCAAGGACGACTCAAATAGTGAAATGAAAATGAAAGAAGATGATGAAATTAGGAAACATTTGTATAGCACCTGTCCAACAATATAGGGAAAATGCTACAAGAAATTTTAATTGAAAAATATTAGGTGATTTAAAATAGAACATAGGGAGAAAAATGCACACACACATTGGTTGTTTCATATAAAATGTGTTTTTTTTTGGAGGTTTTGAACCTTTCTGATGATGCAGTTATAGCCTATATTTTGACAAGCCACCTAAAATGTAATAAGAAATGTGCCTTACTATAACCATTAAAACTTTTGGGTGTGTTTTTGTTTGTCTTGTTTTTAAAAATCCCTCCCTGGACCAGGATCTGTGTTGTCTCTTCTTAAAACATGATCTTACATGGCTGTATTTAAGGCTCTTTATTATGATTAACGAAATACAACCTAAACACAGTGGCGCAGAGGAAAGCACTCCAGGGGGTCATAAAGGTGGCTCAGAGGGTCATCGGCAGGATGTTCAGGTGCATGAAAACTTGCACAAATAGACTGAAAAACAGTTTCTACCCCACAGCCATCACTGCACTGAACACTACTAAAACATAAATTCAGTACTGTGATATCTTACCTGAGGGATTGTGCAATGAATGTCCAATGTAGATGTATGTGTGGGTTTGTCTGTCTTGTGGGTTAGTCTGTGTTTTCTTAGCACATATTTTTTTTTATATTATCTATTTGCACTGAAACAAGATTGCACTTAATTTCGTTGTACTTGTAACAATGATAATAAAGATATTCTATTCTATTCTATTCTATTCTATTCTATTCTATTCTATTATATAACATGCTACATACTCCGACATTATCATTGTAAGTTAGTTTCATGGTCTCCAGTTTATTTCAGAACAACAAATGTCCGATTGCCAACGCGCTCATTATATATTTCCCCTCAAAGTTAAAGTGTGATTTTGATTTATGCATGCTCATTTATTTCCCCACCTGTCACTGACACGGTGACCTCTTGAAGTTGGGATGTTATAGTATGGTCCTGTGTAGTGATTGTGGGGGGGAGAGAGGGCAGCAGAGGGAGGGTGCAGTGCAGACGCCATATATGGGCACACCACCGACTCTGCTTCGCTATTGGCTGTGGGCCTTATGCAGCTGCTTGTCAACAAGATGGCCTTCCTCCTCCTGCTGCCGTTCTGACACTGATTATTTTGGTATCCCCGAGAACATACCGTAAAAGCTTGTGTCACTTCTAAATAGATAGCGGGAGAGGGACTGCTTCGAACTCCTAACAAGGCATACAGTCAACTAGACTTTGTTCAGACAACTGTCAGGCACACAAGAAGCCTCGATAGCGGCCATCACTAGAACAAGGATAACAGAAAGTAGCTGCTGGCTAATGTCGACGAGCTAGCTTAGCTACGTGGACACGAATAGTTAACTCGTGTCACCTGCATTCAACCAGACAGACTGGTTCGGTTAGAGGGAAATACAGCGAGGAGAGGCTTGTCATCGAGAAGTCAAGACGATCGTTTGTGGAGTTAAAGTTCGATAAGGTGAGTTGTTGCAAAGTGAAACGTTTAGCTATTTTTTATGTACCTTGTTAGCCTGCTAGCAAACGCTGTCATGTTATTCTGCAGGTAAGTTGTGCTATCCAGTTAGCAAGCTGGGTGTAATTTACTATGCGCAGCTACCCTTTAATAACCTCATTAAAGTATTAAGTTACTATGTTGTTTTGGCCTAGTTCACGTTAAATGAAGGTAAAGTCAAACACATACTTTGGCATTTTACTACGACGTTAAGCTAACTGTGTTCTAGTTTGATAACAGCTAGGAGGATTCATTTGCTGTTGTATTTTATGCTAATTTTAAATATATAAATCAACATCCATGTTGCTGTCAGTGATGTTTGCAACACCAGTCTTGTTGGTTGTAACTTGGGAAGTTGGTATTATCACATGAAGTGTTGCAGGTTTACATGGTGATCCACAACAGAACCAGGAAAAGTAATGTTAAAGTGAGCTTCAGGCCTGCGTTTACACCTGACATACACTACCAGTCAAAAGTTTGCACACACCTTCTCATTCAGTATTAATTTTAATTATATTCAACATTGTAGATTAATACTGAAGACATCAAAACTATGAAATAATCTGGTTTTGCCATAATCTGGATTACAACAGTAGTCAAATAGGGCTATCCATTGTGTACTAACCCTACCTCTGAACAACACAACTGATGGTCTCAAACACATTAAGAAGGCAAGTCATTCTACAAATGAACTCTTGACAAGGCTCATGTTAATTAGAAACCATTCCAGGAGACCACTTCATGAAGCAGACTGAGAGAATACCAAGAGTGTGCAAAGCTGTCATGAAGGAAAAAGGGGGCTACTTTACAGAATCTAAAATATAAAACATATTCTGCTTTGTTGAACAGTTTTTTGTTAATGAAATAATTCCATATATGTTCTTTCATAGTTTTGATGTCTTTGGTATTAATCTACAGTGTTTACAATAATCAAAATAAATAGAAACCCTTGAATGAGAAGGTGTGTCCAAACATTTGACTGGTAGTGTACTTCACTCACAGTGGAGACTACATGTTGATTGACACCTAGCGTTGCAATACTTTTGTAATAATGACTTTTTGGGTTTGTATCTTAATTATATTTTGTTTCAGTAGGAATATTCTCACTGAAATAGTTCTGTCCAAAATATCACCAGGAGAAAAGTTGCTCACAAAGAACAACAACAAGCCAAAGTACACCTAACAATAAATGAGCAACATGCAGGAGTGCAACATGTGCACAACCTGGTAATTTATCATTAGTTGTGGTGTTTAAATCAATGGTATATCATACATGTGACTGAAGGTTAAACCTACTGAGAGTTTTAGGGACCAGTGGTGAACATAATCAATAAGGCAGTTCATGTAGCATGGTCATTTAATGAATGATGTGCCAATGTTGCATTCTTCTTCTCCTACTTTCTCATGATGTGTACAGAAACTCAAACCAGAGACAGAAAGCAGCATGATAATACACTGACTCCAACATTTTCAGTGAAGATGAGGTAGCAAGCATTTAAAAAACATCACCAAAGTCAAGTACTGATAAGAAAACTGCTTGAGTAAGTGTCTTCATTGCAACAAGATAAAATAGCATTTGTTTTGATTTGAAGAAACAGGACTTTACCCTCACTTATGTGATAAATAATTTTAATTCTTGTATGAAACATATTTGTTAATGTTGGGTGATATCTACTGATAGTTTTAGAGTAAGACATTTTAAATAACCATGCAGTAAATCTGTTTTTGGACAGAAGAATATTCAAATCCACATCATCGTTGCTGTAATGTGATCAGTTTTGTTGGATTTGAAGTCGCCCTCTTACACACAGGACTGTCTGATGTGATATTGTTGGACAAAACGTGATTCCCCCGTCTTCCTTTCAGATGTCCAGATACTGCACTGTGTTGACACAGTGGCCTTTGTGATAGTAGTACCAAAGCTTGTATCAAAGTCTTGTGATGATGTTAATGCAGATACTCACAAGAACACACAGACAGCCCTACAGAGCTAGACAGACACTCTTCCTAGGTGTCCCGACAGACAGGCGGCTCTCAATGTAATAATGTTCCTGAGCGGACTGCTGGAGTGATGCACTCAGCTCCATTGTTCTGCTAACAGTTTGCTGCAAAGCTGGCCTGCTGGCTGCTCTTCTGTTGCATTGTCTTCACAGGCGCACATGCAGAGAGGGAGATTGAGCTAAGACGTTTTGGCATGCTTCAGTATTATCATTCGTCAGCTTTTGGCCATCTGGCTAAAATGCTGTGAAAAGCGCTGGAGGACAGTATGAGTGATGCTGAGTTAGATTGGCGCTTCTTTGTGTTCAGCAGGCGGAAAGTGTTGCACCGGTTAAATTAAAGATTTTAACTGGTGTACCAGTTAAATCTTAAATTGGCTTTTAATGAGGATGTGGTTCACAGTTCAAAAACTACCTGTAACTCACACAGTAGAACCATCATCCTGGTGAGATGGCATGCCAAACTGCTCGTGATTTGTTTAGGGAAATGACCCGATTCAGCAGAATATACGTTTCAATGTAAAGAGTCTGTCTCAGACACAGCCGTACCTTGTTGACATTCGTGCAGACGTGTTGTGTGCAGCTATGTAATGATTATTGGGTGGATTTCCTCACTTTGACTGAGGCAGCAATCCACAGGCGTTCAACTCAACAATTCAACTCTAACGAAACAGTGTGAAGGCATTCAGTCTCAATGTGTAAAGACTTGATCAAATTCGAATAATACTAATCTTTAATGTATTATTTATGTAATGCATATTAAGATATGTCAAAAATGTTGTCCCTCAGGGTCCACTTAGTAACATTCTACTGACATAAATGATATATCTAACTTAATTTGACCCTTTTATCTACATTCTGTACTGAAAGCTTTAACAGTCTAATCACTGCATTCTGCAGTTCTGTAACTACTGACATGTTTTGTCTGCTGCTTCCTTTTGAGCTGCATAGATCTGCATGTAGAGATTATTAAATTGATAAGTTATAACTCATAAAATCCTTGTTCTCTTGTGACAGTTTATACGTCAGACTGCTTCGGTACCTCGTGTGGAAAACACCAGCTCTGTAGTGCTGCTGCAGTGTTGCTGCCACTGTGCTTGGACAGGATTTGAAGGATTAGGTTGATGCAGAAAGCTTAAAACCAAACCCAAGCCTTCATTTGCAGGGACTGTTTCAAATGCAGAGGAAAAAAGAGTGAAAGTAGCTCAGTGCTAACTCCGAGCAACCATTAGGGAGTAATGTGAAGGACTGAAAATGGACTGAGATTGGATTGACCCTTTAACTGTGTGAGGATTTGAGAGATAGTGGATGGATGAAGTCTCTCAGAACTCTTTTTATAGCTCCTTCTGTGTGTTCTACACTTGTCTTCTTTTGTCTGGTCAGCAAGTTTCCAAAATTTACAAAGGTGTGTGCCGTGGAGTTAATGGTAGCATTTCCTGTTCTAACTTGTAGCTAGAGAAGAAATTTAATGTAACACTGCAGCTGATACTCTGACACTTCTTTTGTTATTTCTCTTTTGTATCAGCTGATTTCAAGTTTTGATTCAATTCTAGTGCATCCAGATACATGATTCTATATTCATTTTAACAGCTGTATGCTTAACATATGTAGCAGCATCAGTTCCACACAGTTACCTGTAATACATTCTTAGCTGCTCAGAAATAGGTGTTGCTAAAGGCTGCCAAAACATTGATGGTTGCAATGCAGTGCAACTTGCAGACATAGACTTTAGTTTGGATCCTCTTTAAAGGCTGATTTCTGGTTAAATAGTGTTGTGGAAGTTTTCCGCTACTGGTTAGGAATGAAATGGAGACTTCTGCCGACCGACAAGGTTTTATTTTTCTTGCAAAGAAAAGGTCAATCAACACACGAGTGGTCAGAATGGGGAGAGACCACTCAAGTGTTTATGTTGTTTTGTTTTTGCGCTCATAAATGAAGGTTTCTGATCAGTTTCTAGACCGGCATACTAACTCATCACATGTTTGGAGATCAGTAGCTTTTCCACTTTTGGTATTGGTGTTAGAACAATCTTCATATATTGGCAACATAGCTTTCATGCAATTTGGCTTTTAGTCACAAGGTCATTGTGCTCATGATCTCTAGAAATCAAACTTTTGGAATACCGTCTGATGAAATTAAGAAACTCTCTTATGGTGATGTAGAAAAGGAATTGGGGACTATTTGGGACGTGATGACCAAGCGTCAACCTCTGGTCACACCCATTAAAAAAAGACGATATTTGCAGCAGAAATAAACATGTTTACTGCCTGGTTCAAAAAACGGCTTCAGTCTGAAGAGATAATTTCTCAATCGGCACACACTGTATGGGGCTGAATTATTTTATAACGCAACAGAAGATATTAAGATTACGAGTTTTGCCCATATAAGGACATGACTGACTTGATTGACAGGCGGGGGCACTGTAGCTGTTAAAGAGGAGTCTCAAACCCCGCCTCTTTACCTCACACTAAGTTAGGTTGCGTTCAGCATTACTAATATGGCTTCTGCTGATGATTGGCTTCAAAACAGCGCTCAGGAACAGATGGGAGACGTCATAGATACTACGTTCATTATTTATTCAGTCTATGGTGAAGACATGCTCATTTAGATTAGAGCAGGATCCTTTTTTAAAAACAAAAAACAATCGCAATTAACCAGAACGTTTACATTTGGCTTGTTCCCTCAGCAGTACTGTGATTGTTTGAGTGTCTTTTTTTAAATTTCATTTTATTTTTGACACAAAAAAATGATACCTTTTTGAAATACAAAATATCTCTAGTTTGGTCTTGGCCTTACTCCTGGCAATTTTCAAAGAACAATGACACCAACCAAATTTCATCTCAGACTTTAGTGTCACACTCTGAGCTTCTGGTCTTCAGATTGGATGTGTTCTGATGAGACGGAAATAAAAACTGTATTTCAAATTGAAGGTAAATATCTGCAGTGCAATGCTCAGCTGTTGTGTAGCAATAACATTACAAATCTGTTGCAGCTATTTGAGTACCACTTCAGGCGGTCACTGAATAGAAGAGCTGTCATGGATCTGTATCTTTTTCATGTAGCATGAAGCTCTGAAGTGAATAATGTGCCGTTTACCTTCATCTCATGACATTTGTGAAATCCAGTCACTTGAAAATAAAGATTAAGAATCTGCTTTGTCAACAGTTAAACTGTGTTAACCAAATGAAAGAGATCATAGAGAGCAGGAGGTGACAGAGTGGAGCTTTACCCTGCAGAGACCGTCAGGAGGAACCTGGCTGTGTGTTTCCCTCTCCGTGCCAAACGTTGGCTGCACTGCACAATTTACTTGTTTGCCAAATAACAGAGGAGCAGTGAGATTTTTTTTCATCTTGAGTTTCAGTGCAGATGGAGCTCAATTCAAACCCTGCTAACCTCCAAACCATCCTAAATTCACACTGAAGCGAGAGCTCATAATTCTGATCTGTGGTCTGTGTAAGTGGCTGACGTTCAGTGTGCGTGTTTGACTTTGCACTGAAGTGCCGCAGTGGGTGGATTGTCTCTTCTCGCCCCTGTTTTAATACCGTCCAATCTGTTATGAGAGATGGATTCCATGATGCAGTGAGAGGGAGGTCAAAAGAGGAGTTGATGGAAAGAAGGCAGAGAATAAAAGAAGTTAAAGTGAGAAAGTCATAAAGGGGTCACGGAGAGAAAGGGCAGTAAAGAGGGTTTACTAGCTTTTTTCACAACAGTATAATCTGCCTGCTCTTAGCTGTGTTGTTGCTGTGTGATTACAGAGAAAGCAGTTGAATTGGTTCCCAACACCGTGTGGGTGGTGTGTGCTTTTGCACCTCTCTGAGCCTTTCCATTAGTCCAAATGTACAAGGCTCCACCCGTTCAGTGTGTCAGACTGAGGAGAAGGACAACGGCCTGCTTTTTATCTGTGGATTGAAGGCATGCTGCAGTGTGAAGAGTCACAGAGAGTAATCGGAGGAGAACATGTTAAAAATGTTGTGCAATAAGATCGTTAAAGAGATCTGCATTCATTGCGTGTAACATCGTAGGATACTCATGTATCATCTTTTATTTTCCACTGAGCCACACCTTGTATTAACTTCTATTGCAATTACATCTGGCAATAACTGGTAATGTTTGTTATGCAACTGGAGTGCTGTTGAAGTCTGTTTTATAATGCAATCTTTTCAGTTCTGAGAGCGATAACACACACAGTTTCTCTTTTAATAGAATATTTTGCACTATTTTCACCTTTATTGATGGACGAAAGGCAAGGAGAGAGTGAGGGATGACTTTAAGTAGCAATATTCTCCACAACACCAGTGGACAAACTAATAATTATTCTGTGAAGGAGCAAGAAGTCACGAAGTGTTGCAAGCAGAATGTTATTCAACATTTCTACATGCCTTAAAAATGAGTCTGCTGACACTTACTCAGCTTGTATCGTTCATAGCTAGAGATCCCAGTGACTACAATCATCCAGTCCTTCATCCAGTCGATGATCTTGTTAAAACCCATAATGGTATGATCTGAAAAACTAAGAATGGAGTGGGCTATAAATATTTTTTTATGTCCTGCTATACAGCCAACAGAGCGAGCTCCTCGGAGCATGTGAAACTTTATTCTTAACTAAAGCGTGAGACTCATGCGGGCTGAGGGAAGAGTTTGGTGTCACACAGAACAAAAAAAAGAAAGCAAAGTGAAATCTTATCATTGAGCAGCTAAATAGTAACTTCAGTGATAATGTACACTACCAGTCAAATGTTTGGAAACACCTTCTCATTCAAGGGTTTGTATTTATTTTAATTATTGTAAACACTGTAGATTAATACCAAAGACATCAAAACTATATAATAATATATATGGAATTATTTAATTAACATTTAATTTTATATTTTAGATTCTGTAAAGTGGCCCCCTTTTTCCTTCATGACAGCTTTGCACACTCTTGGTATTCTCTCAGTCTGCTTCATGAAGTGGTCTCCTGGAATGGTTTCTAATTAACATGAGCCTTGTCAAGAGTTCATTTGTAGAATGACTTGCCTTCTTAATGTGTTTGAGACCATCAGTTGTGTTGTTCAGAGGTAGGGTTAGTACACAATGGATAGCCCTGTAATCCATATTGTGGCAAAACCATATTATTTCATAGTTTTGATGTCTTCAGTATTAATCTACAATGTGGAAAATAATTAAAATTAATAAGAACCATTGAATGAGAAGGTGTGTCCAAACCTCTGACTGGTAGTGTATGTTCTCACAGGATTTGCCTTTTTACCATGATCAGCATGAACATGCAGCAACCTTCTTTGTGCTTCACAGCAAGGAAAAGGAAAACATCATTTTTTCTCATGGTGCACTTAAGAGTCAGTGTTTTTATCTGGGGGTTTGATTGAAGTTGGCACTGATAGACTCATGTTTCAGTCAATGATAAATTGACCTTGCAGTAGCATTCAGTAGCATGTCTCAGACATGGCACATGGCACGGAGAGAACTTTGACCTTTTGTTAAAGACAAGACTGTTTAAAGAGATCTGAGATGCTGCAGCACTAGCTTGTATTGTCCACTAAAACACACCCTGTATAGAATTACACTGGCATCATTTCAAGGTGTGTGTTTTGGGAATGTGGAGCAGAGCTGGAGTTTGTAGTGTAAACGGTATTTGCAGCAAACAGATCAGCAATTTATTCTTTTTGTTGTGAATGAGTTTGACGTAGGAAGGGGCGATGTGACCTAAAATTAATATTACAGTGTTTGTTTTGCTTTTTCCAGTAACGGTATGATGTCCCTGTGTTGCCAAATTAAAGGAGATCATGCACGGAAACACATGATGACTTTCTACTAGGGATGGGCAATGATTTCCCGCCAGACGGTAGCTATAGAGCGTCTGAAAGCTGTTTGTTAACCGCATTAGCAAACGGAAGAAGAAGAATGCTAACTGCTTTAAAGCTGGGGTTCGTAGTCAGATTTAGATACACTTTTTGTTATACTGGTTGAAATGATCTTTGTGTCCCGATGGCAATCAATACATAATGTGTTCTTAAAAAAGAGCCAAAAGAAGCCGCTATCTACAGCCTGAGTAAACCTGGGAAAACACCAACCAATCCCTGCCACCAGGAACCAAATTATGAAACCAATCAAATCCTGTCCTGCCGTTCTGCCCGCCTCCTACGCGTACATTTCATGTTTGTTTGTGTTTTTAACTTTCACCATGATAATGTTTTGGTGTTTTCTTACCGCTGAGTGAGACATGAGTTGATGTAGTGCAAAACACAAACGATGTGCTGAGGACCGGTTTTGAATCAGTCACCATCGTAGTCAGCGGCGCTCGTGCATGTGAGCGGGGGCGTCGTTTTGGAGGAGCTCCGAGGGAGGAGGGGAGGGGTTAGACGGAGTCCTGAGGAAATGCTACATTCAAATTCATGCTAGTTTTCCGTGACTACCAACCCTAGCTTTAAGTAGCAAAATAAGAAGAAAACATTAGCGACTGTCGCGGTGATTTTCTCCATTTCTAAATCTCACTCTACATCACACGTATTTCCAGAGACTGAGAATGGCTGTAAAATGTAAACACACACACCTCCCTGCGTCACAGAAACACCGACATAAAGATCAAGACAGACGCTGTCAGTGCCCGCTACGAGCAGCACCTCTTCCCTGTGCTGGTTAAGGTGGCTGACACACAAAAGGGCTGTTAATGGGACAGGTAGTATTTTTATAGTAATAGTATTTTGGCTTGAAATGCCCATCCCTACATGTTACGACCCCTCTACCCCTCAAACAAGCTTGTGATGCAATGCAAATACTCTACTCATGTCTGATTCTATAAGCTACTGTGTTCACTTCTTCAGAAGTTGTACTTCCTGAATCAGTGGATCTGAATTTCTGTTTCTCTCCTGCATCCCTGTTTGCATTTTTAGAGAGCTCCTTTATTTCACTGAGCAAGTTGTGTAAAGTTACTACTGCTGAAAACGCTGTATTTCCTGACAAGGCTGTTTCAGAATAAAGGCTGTTCAACAATTAGGGGACTTTTATTTTAAAGAAATTGTCAGAAATTAAATGTGCTTATCGCCGAGCTAACTGAGCTTTCGCCGAGCTACAATTATCAGGAGGAGGCGTTCCTCTCTATCCCTGTGAGGTGATTGTGGCTCTGAAGTGTTAGAGTGAAACAGGGAGTGGACCAGGACTCGGTCCACATTGTTGTCTGTCACAAACCGCTCCCGTCTTTTACCTGCCGTCGTGGCTGCATCTGTGTGCACTTAAAACAAAACATGTGTGTACAAAAACCTGAACGCGTGTTTGAACCGGTGTTAATGGTAAAGCCAAATCCATGTCGTGACAGTGACACTGGTGACGGTAGTGACACTGGTACACAGCCCTTCCCTGAGGCCTATTTTGCTTAATAAACACACCAGATCAAAGGAATGGAAATCAGTGAGAATGTCATGTTATAGAGAACGTAAGATATGTTAAATGTATTTATACTATAAATCTGTTTGAGGTTATTTAATGATCCCGGTGTTTTTGTTCTGTGGTGCCACAGTAAACTGTAACACAGATATGCTGCTGTCTTTGCCTGTTAGACACTTCTTTTTGCTTTGTTTACAGTCGTCCATAGAGAGATTTCATTAAAGTCCTCTTAGTCAAACGCTGTGTCACAGTTTAAGGATTTTAAGTGTAAAGTTAAAGCTAAAAAGAAGCAGCTCAGGACTGATGAGGTGTGATTTTGGATGCAAGCTGTCTCTCAAATCGGCAGCGAGTTAAACATGTTGCTTCTTTGCCACTTGTTTCTCTCCTTAAGCGTGCCGGCACGTTCCTGGCAGACCCTACAGCTGGCAGAGCTGCAAAAGCAAAGCACGCTGCATGAAGTTAAGCCCGCCCCCCCTCAGCTTGTAGCAGAGGCTCTTGGACTGGGAGAAAGGGGTGAGGACAGCTACAGCAGTTTCACTACTACCCCACCCCCTCCTGCTGTTTGCTATAAATAGGTCCAGCATATGTCTGCATGCTCCTCCCTGTGTTGCCTTCTATTAAGCAAGTCCTCTTTGAAGCACTGAGATGCAGGAGAGGAGCAAAGAGAGAGAGAGAGAGAGAGAGCGAGAGAGAGAGGAGTGCATTTGTAGCTTTTATATTCCATCTCTCATCCCTTTCATCTGCAGGCCGCAGACACCAAACCTGAAATGGAATCCCTTTAATTTAATTTACGGGCCCTAAAGCTGGGAGATGTCTGAGTATACTGTAGCAAGTAATTGTTAATTGAGTTTGGCCAAAGTAGGAGGCCGGCCAGTTGTGATTAACTCACGAAAAGTGTGATGATTGTTCAGTTCACTCAAGTCTAGCAACTGGCTTCTGGTGTACAATGCTAACACTCTGTTTGAACTGCAGCATCAGGCATCGGGTCAATACGGCCTCAGTTGGTCATTGATTATCTGAATTGATCCCGGCCCTGACAAGCAGTGTAGCTCCAGAGATACAAACTCTGTTTTCAGTGACTGATCTGTTATATCAATGTCTTGTTTGTCTTTCTTACTACTTTTCTCTTTCTCTTCACTTTCTCGTTGATGCAGGTTGTATGCACAGTGTTGCTGGAGAGCTTGGTGACAGACAGTGCCCATCACTGGCACTGGGACAGGGAGCTGACAATGAGAGCTCTGGCTCTGGGTGCTTGCTGGCCAGCATAGATGCCGATATGTCCCTGTGGTCCGCATCCTGATGGACCGAGACACGTTCTCCCACATCCGCCTGTGGTGCCCACGCCCCTTTGGCACCTACTCCCAGAACAAAGCCAGGAGTCCAGGCTCAGGGGGCAGCGGTGGAGGCGGAGGTGGGACGGGGTCCCCCTCCCTCTGCAAGGCCGAGCCCTCCTCGGGTGCCAGAAGGGCGGTGGATGGAGGTGAAGATGGGGGGATGATAGTGGGGGTGCAGGAGGAGAACGGAGAAGTAGAAGATGTGGGCTCAGAAAATACTCCACCTGAACCGGAGCATGTCTCCAGTTCACTTACACAAAGCCAGGCCCCTGCTCCCTCTTCAGCCCCTCCTTCTCCACCCTCTTCCGGGTCCCAGATGGAAGATGGCCGCGTGCTGTTAGACACCTGGTATGTCATAAAGCCAGGGAACACCAAGGAGAAGATCGCCTTTTTTGTTGCCCACCAGTTCAGTGGAGCCGGCCAGCCCAGACCCAGCGCCATGAAGGTAAGAAGCTCAACCCAAAGCTGCAAGACCATTTCTATCCAACGTCGTTATTTGTGATCTAAAGCGACATCTTTTCTTCTCCCTCAGGTTAAGGGTAACTGGGCAACTGACTGCAGCAAAGCGAAAAGACGGAGACGATGCTCGTCCTATGACCCTCCAACTCGCTCCCAAGCCTCAGAACCTCACCTCAGTCATGATTCTTCCCCTGCCCCTCCGAGCCCCGATGAGCAACTTTTAGGTGGAGTAAATGAGACGGACCTGCTGTCGGTGGCAGAAATGGTGGCCTTGGTTGAGCAGAGGACGGCCATGGCTCTCCAGGGGATTGTGGCTGTTCATGGGAACCAACAACACCAGCAGACTCCCACATCAACTCAAAGCCAGGCCCTTACCCCCAACCAGCACACTCTGCTGCGGGGCACAGTGTCAGACCCCACCCCTGTAGTTTTTGTGTCAGACAGTTTGAGTGGCCAGCCCTCCAAAGAGACCCAGGAGTCTTCGTCTCCCATTCAGACAGACCAGGAGCTGGAGGAGCAGCAGGAATCATGCAGGGTAGCCCAGGCCATCGCACACTTTGAGTCCCAGAACCTGTCTAATCTGGGTGCTGGTCCAGGAACAGACTCTTCTAATCGAGACAGAGAGAGTGAGCGTAGAAGAGGAGGGGAGTCCAGCATGGTGACCCCCCCTCCACCCCCCAGTCACAGTCATGGTGAGGTTAGAATAGCTTTTCGAGTGTCAAACTTGGACCCGCGGTCTCAGTTGGAGCCAGCTGGCAGGTCCCGCTGTATGTTTATGAGCTGTGGTGGTGGGGGTAACCAGGCAGCAGCCAGGGCCAAAGAGAAAATCACCTGTGACCTCTACCAGCTCGTCAGCCCCTCATCTAGAGACCCCAGTAGTCTGCTGCTTGCTGCCACAACTGCTGCCCCCAAACCGGATGGAGACCTCCATCACCCTGACAGGCAAGCCTGTGGCAGTCCAGACCCAAACCAGGAGCTTTCCTCTGGGGAGAAGAAAGCTGTTGGTGTGGGGAGGGAGAGGGTGACTGGCTTCCATGTGGAGGTGGTGGTGACAGGTGCCGTGGACCAATGTGTGTTTTATGGCAAGGACAGTACAGAGAATGTGCAGGAGGAGACGGTGTGTTTTGCTATGCCTGGTGGGGGTGGGGGTGGTGGAGGTGTAGGTAGTTCCACTGACCCTTCATCAGAAGATCCCCCTCCTGGTCAACTCTTCTTCCTCCAGCCCTCCCGGGGCCCAGAGGAGGATGTTAAAGGAACAGTTGCTGGCAGTGGGTCAGGAATGTGCTCTTTGGACTGTGCCAATAACAACGGCCCTGGGGCAGGCGTGGCAGTGGGCTCAGGGGAACGGGCAACTCGACCAGATTCCCCTAGTGTTGGGGAGGACTGTACAGACCCTTCCCTCTGTCGCCTCTATCGCCACGTGTCCCACGATTTCCTAGAAATCCGCTTTCAGATACAGCGCCTCCTCGAACCACGTCAGTACATGCTGCTGCTGCCCGACCACATCATGGTCAACATCTTCAGCTACCTGCCCACACGCTCACTGGCAGCCCTAAAGTGCACATGCCACTACTTCAAGGTGTTGATCGAAACGTATGGTGTGCGGGCGGTGGATTCTCGCTGGAATCAAGACCCTCTCTATCGAGACGACCCCTGCAAGCAGTGTAAGCGGCAATATGAGCGCGGGGATGTTTCCCTGTGCCGTTGGCACCCCAAACCTTACCACCACGACCTGCCTTATGGACGTTCCTACTGGATGTGTTGCCGGCGTACAGACAAGGACACGCCAGGCTGCCGTGTTGGACTCCACGATAACAACTGGGTCCAGCAGCCTGCTGATGGCTCTCAGTCCATTCGCGCCAAGAGAGAGGAAAGGAGGGAGGAGGCGAGGTAGAGAGGAAAGAGTACACCTCAAACAACTCTCATCTCCTCCTGAATACCTCTTTCTTTCTCCCTCTCACCTCTGCTCAGAGGACAAAAAGATGAGAGAGGAGTACACAGAGGAGTCAACACTCCAGGACTGTTTGTCTTTCTTTGTTCCAGCACTCCCTTCTCATTCTTGCCCTCAGTGGAGGGAGGTGAGAGGTAAAGAAGGAAGAGAGGTGTGTCGCTCTCCTTGCCTTTGTTTTTCAAGCCCTCCAGAATCCCTCTCTCCTCCCACTGTGCTCCAGAGTGGCACCTTTTAAAAGTTTGCATACCAGGGTTGGGGTCCCCTCCTGCTGCTGTCAGTCAGCCCTCTTTTTTGCCTCTCACTCATTTGGGTTTCTGTCTAACTCAGTACATGGTTGTTAGGTAATTCATGTGAAAAGTTGCAGTGTAATTTCATTGAGATTAGCATTCATAAAGTGACGCATAGAAATGTAATGCCCTAGAGCCTGCTTACTGTTCCCAATACATGTTCTGTTGTTCTGTGTATCACACACTTCCATGTTAGCTGTACAATGGTGCTTCGAGGAATGAGCTGTACTGAATCCCAACAGGTGTAAAAGTTTTCAGTGGTGGAATGTTCAGCATTGCTATAGAAATGTGATTGTATAAAGCAAACTTGATTTTTTTCCGTTGTACCAGATTGCCATTCGTTCCTGTCCCGCGCCATGCGTTTCTATTTCTCTGAATGTGCTGTAATGTTGTTCTATGTCCATTAGCCCCCTGACAATGCTGCTGAAATCATTGCCTGTGTCACTGACACAGTTAATTCTGAAATAGATATACCATTGGTTTATAATGGGCACAGTCTAACAGTGCTTGCCAGTCACTGGCCACTGGGACCTGTTTTAGTCATTATTTTCAGAGTGGACCCTAACCTTGCTGACCAGCCATAAAGAGGAGCCAACAAGTACTTTCTGGTTTACACAGAATCATTTGGGATGGACTATAATGAAAGAGAACAGTGGGATCGAATGGGATTTAAAAGAGAAACTTGATGTCACTTTGGAAAGGCCTGATGTCACTTTGTATGATTTGATTGACTTGCTTGTTTGCCATTTTGTTTTGTTTTCTTTTTTTTTGTTGCAGTTTTATTGGGGTGTGTGTCAGAGAATGTTTGCTGTTGTATTTGCTTTTATTCTTGAGGACTGTGTTCTCCCTGTTTCAGTCTGTCACCCTACTACACCTGCAAAGAAGTATTTTTTAAATACTCCACCTTTGTTTTAACCCCCAGCTCTCTTCCTTCCCTCCTCCCCCTCCGTCCTCCAATTTTGGCAGAGGGCAGTGTTTGCCAAAGCCGTCATTCATGCTTCGAAGCGGGTGAAACCGACTACCACAGACCGCAGAAACTCTCTACACCAGCTTCCAGCCTTAAAAGCCCCCTACCTCTTACCCGCCCTGCAGGAGATTGAGGCGTCAGATACCTCACAGATGATCAAGAGTATTGGGAGTTGCACAGGACCCTGTAAGAGGCTAGATTTTAGACGCTCGATAGACTCCATCCAGCTCTACTGGATCCACCCATAACTCTTTTCTGGGAGTGTAAGATGAACAGTGCCTGGTGACGGCTCTGACCCTTCATTCTTGAAAAAAAAAAAAAAAAAACTCCTCTCTCCTACCCCTCTTTCCCCTCGCTGTTACGATCCCCCCACCCCTGCAAACCGACAGACTGGACATTATAGAACTCGCGTGATGAATGATGCTGAAACTCTGCATGGAGGTGGGAAGATGGTTGGGTAGTGTTGGGAGAACTCTGTAGGTTCCAGACATGTACAATGCTAATGGGAAATATCTGCTTAAATAAAAACAGAAGTGATGATTAAAACTGGAAATCTGAATCACTATGTGGTTTGTGTGGTGACTGATGAGTAAATAAACACCAGGCCTGTAACTGAGTGTGGCTTTCCTCAGAGTGCATTCAGCGGTCATTGATTAAATCATGTGTTCTTTACAACGACAAAAAACAGACTTGTTTTATCTGATCAGGGTGGATATTGACTTTAACATTTTACAGGAGAGAAATACACTTCTGTGTTATTCTTCTTTGAAAGGAATAATGTCTACTGAGCAGATTATAATCCCAACAAGGTGAGCAGGACCCTAACATGAAGTAGAGGGGTCGTGACTTGGAGATTCCTCTTCTTCTAATTGTTTTTACCTTTAGAATGTTTGAAGAAAATCTGGCACAAGAGTATCCTCCAGCAGTAACAGAGTTCTAGTTAATCTTTACTTAAGGACTGCAAATAGAGAGGCACATTTTCTTACAACATGAACGTTGTGTTTTATTGATCCCTTGAGCCAAAGTTTAGAAAAAAGAAATCAAACTTCCACAACCGATCTTTTGAACTCTGGCACTCGAGGTTTTATTGAGTTTACATTTTACTCCGCTTCAATATCATTTCTCTTCTCACACCTTTTATTGCAGTGCTGTACGCAGGCACCAAGTGATTGAATAAAAAATGTAACAGTATACAGTAATGGCGTTCTAACCTGATAAACATTCTTTGGACTGCATTACACATGCTCTTTAAAACTGGAGGAATGCACTGGAGAATGAAAACCTGTTCAGCTTACAGAGAAGTAAGACGGGTGGTACATTTGCATCTATGCCTTTTTAAGCCTTTTTTTTAAAGCTGGGGTAGGCAGCTTTGGAGGAAACAGCAAGAGGCTCATTCTAATTCAGGGACATGTGAAATCCTCTGCGCTGAACACTTCATCATGCACTGCTTCATGAATGGTGCAGGGCTGGTCCACGAGAGAGTGCTGCAGAGGGGAGTGTAGTCTATCCTTGCTCTGTAACATTTTGTACTAAAAGTTCTTCAGGTTTAGCTTTTAATGGATTGGGCTCATGCTGAATGAGAGCACAGGCAGAGACTATAAAGTACACTCATGGGGGTAATGAGAGTCCCTGCAGGTATAGGCCTTTCAATTATGTCATGGCTTTAATGAAGAGTCAAGTTTAGGATTAATCTCTAATCTAATCATAGTTTTGGATTAATTAATTGTTATTGTAATGTAAAAAGACTTTAAAAGAAACACAAATCCTTTAACAGTAACTGTTCTGCCCCTGCTTTAAAGGAAAACTGTCAGTGATGCTGTGCAGTGATGGGCATTGTCCAACAGATGGCAACACTGCTTTGTTTTTCATTGTAAGAATGAGCCACCGCATCATCCTAACAGAGCTAAAATTACATCAAGAGACAATCTCACATTTACCATGCTCCCCTAACTGGATAAAGTCTGACTGCTAAGCATAGTACCCCCACATAAAACAAGCTACAGCCATCATAATGAGAGCGTTCGCATCCACAGTGTACTTCCACACCGGGTCCTCGCTGATATCAGGCAGCTTCTCTGGTTCCTCAGGCGTGTCCTGCTCTCTGACCTGGGAGCTGCTGTCACTCCCACCACAGAGCCGGCCAAGCAGGCCACAGATCCCAGCCTTCTCCTCCTCCTCTTCAGCCACTGAGAGGAAGAGGGAGGGGTTAGTGTTTTCTGTGAGTGTCTTTCTCTGATACTGTGGTTTCTTTTCTTTCTTACCTTCACTGTTATTATTCATCCTCATCCTGTCCTCAGCCTCTTTCCGGGCTCTTCTCCCCTTTTCCTCTTGCTCCCAGTCCAAGTCCTTCCTCTCCTCTTTGGAATGACGGAGGCTGAACACCAGGCGATGGAGCTGTGAGGAAAACATGAGGGCCAAATAGAACCAACTTTGATTTTACAGAATTGTTTATCTGTAACTAAAACACTGAGGTGGACATTTATGAAACTAAGTAGATTGTAGAAGTCACTTACATGCTCATCCTCTATGGGCTCAGTGCAGTAACTGACCACAAGCACCAGCACCGACGTACAGAAGAAGAGTATGATTGCAAAGTAAAGGTAATGAATCCCACAAATTAAGAAGGGGCAGTTAGAGGGGAAAATACAGCTGCCAGACCCGAACCAGAACTCAGGCAGCATCCGACACAGACCCATCAGCAGGCCGCCTACCAGACCCCAGAACGCACCCTGGAAGTGACAGAGACAGGGACAGTGTCACCAGGTGTTTCATTAAGTGATCACATAGTAATGCATGAATATTTCATCTCACTGTCTCATTGATCCTCTTGATAAAGACAGCCAGGAGGAAGACTGAAGCGATTGGCGGGGCCAGATAGCTAGAGATGGACTGGATGTAGTCGAACAGCTGACCACTCTGAGCCGCCTGGACGATGGGGATCCAACAGATGCTGACGGCTACGATGCACAGAACCCAGACTCTAAAAAGGAGAGAAACATTTAAAAGAGTTAAACACGAGAGGATGGTTATTCATCCAAACCTGTGCTTTTGAAGTCACTGCATAATTGCTACATTCAGATTTGAGGAGCTTGCAGAGTACAGTGAGTGAGCTATCCTTCCTTTCCAGGACTAACAGTAGAGCGGTTACATTCGGTTTGTAGTGGGTTAGAAAAGCAGCAAGGCAGATCTGTGTGAAAGTTGTGGAAATGCAAAGCTGTTCACTCTTTACCTGCCAACAATAATGAGCTCACGCTCTGTGGCCTGAGGTCTGATGCGGGTCCAGATGTCCATGGTGAACAGAGTGCTACTGCTATTAAAGATGGAAGCCAGAGAGGACATGAGAGCAGCCAACATCACTGCCAGCATCAGACCCCGCAAACCTGCACCGGGAGACAGAGGGGAGAAAGAAGATGGGTTAAAATATTCAGCCCAAGTGGAGACAGAAGTCTAAAACAAAGATGTATCAAATGTTGAATTACAGAGATTATTGTGGGAACACTGAACCTGAACACCAAAACACCCAACTGGAGAATGAGGTGCAAAAAAAATCTTTTTTTTCAGGTAGTTTTTTTTTTGTTCTTACCGTTCGGCATGATTGACACGACCAGTTTAGGATATGCGATGTTGGAGCAGCCCACCGCAGTGCCACACACCTCCTTACACAACTCAGGGACGACACAGCCCACCTCATCTACAGGTGGATGGAAAAACAAACACAGATAAACAAACACACTATAGAGAATCTAACATCAACTCTGATTACATTACATTACATTACAAAGAACTCTGCTGTTTAAAGTCTCTCTTCTTTTAGTCATTCTTTCATGTTTTCACCCTTTTTTTGTTCTCTTCCTCTTAACTGTGTTTGTAAGTTTGCACATCTTCGTCCTTCTTGGCCTGAATTCTTAAAAATGGTTCCTTAATATTGCGTTGCTGCTTTTAATCATGTTGATCATTTCTCGTGTTGCATTGGTTCCTGTGCTCCAACGTAGTTTAGGTCATCTTGTTCTTGCTTGTTTGTCAAAGCATTTTGTTTCAAAGGTGCTATTTAAATAAAGTTATAACAGAGGGATTTAAAAATTATGAGTCACACCTGGGTAGAGGACTCTGCTGATCATGCCGGGGAACACCATGAGGAACATTGGCAGCACTTTGAGGTAGCCGCACAGGATGCAGCCGGCCTTAACGTGAGTCAGACTACGAGCAGCAAGGCACCGCTGGACAATCACCTGAAACACAAGAAGAGATAAATCATTACAATCATGCTAAGTTTTTTGTTGAAAAGTTATACTTTCATGAAATATGTTTTTAATTGGCTGGTAGATTCCTGTTTATTAAAACCAACCATTTTAATCATCAAGGTTACTATGAGTGAGATTTTTTTTTACCTGGTCTGTGCACCAGTACCAGCTCCCCACTATAGAAATCCCAAATAAGACTCCAGGCCAGGGCAGGTCCCCTGTGACTGGGTCCCTCAGCAGGCTGAAGGCATCCTGTCTTGGGGTGTAGCAGTGGGATGGGATGCTGTAGTTTAGTGGATTCAGGGAGGAGACATTACTCGCTAATGCAGAGCTGTATTTGTCCAGCAGAGCATTGTAGCCGCCTACTTCAGCGAAAGCTTGAGGGGAAAGAGACGGAGTGAGTTTTTAATCAATAAAGGCTGGGTTCAGACACATTAAAGAAAAGGTCTGTTTACTGGACACTGGACTATAGTGACTTCCATTCAACTCGCCTAAATTGAAGTATTTTTATGATATAGACAATCCTGTTTATACAATATTAACATGGCATGTCAAAGTGAAGCACATTGTATTTGTTGTTTCAAACTCAGCTCAGTCGTCCAGAGCTAAGCTGATACTGAAGATGAGTCAGCTGCTGAGACAGCACTATCCTGTCAACGCATCACCAGCTCACAAAGGGAGGTGTGTGTGTGTTTTTCATCCTCCACTGGTTCCTCTGACACTCTTATCTCTACTGCTTCCTCCTTTGACTTTATCTTTGATCTTCTTTAGAGTAAGGCTGATACATATTGACGTGTCATAAAAAAAATCCATAAGGTCACATGGTGTGGATTATTTCGGCTGGAGGTGGGGAGTTTTGTGGCTCTGCAGCGTCAGCTTCTTGTAAACCACTGCAGTGAAATGAATGATCACTGACCCTAGTTAACCTCTCGTCTGCTGAGAGGCTGCTGGGGAGGGACACAGCCACAGGAATGGAGGGATGATGGAGTAATATCTCACACTACATAAAACTATTTGAAAAACAAAGCTACATGCCACAGATGATTTGAACTTCTCTGAGTCGCCTTTAAGAACATGGGTGAAGAGTGTTTTTTGGAGACCAGACACAGGGTGACATGACAGAGAGTGAGTGTAAGTTTGGTGTCTGTGATATTTTAAAGTCAAACACAAAAAGCCAATCTCTTGTTGTCGTGTCCCCTGCTGTTTCTTATTTGTGTTACAGATATTACTACAACAAAGACAAAAGCATGAACATGTGCAGTGTAAATATTATAATGACTGAATATAACTGCACAGGTTTTACTTACAGAAGCCACAGAGGACGAAGGCTCCGGCTATGATGACAAATGTCTGAACTGTGTCGGTGTACATCAGAGCAGCCAGGCCACCTGGTAACACACACACACACACACACACACACACACACACACACACACACACACACACACACACACACACACACACACACACACACACACACACACACACACACACACACACACACACACACACACACACAAACTCATATGCCTTTTAATGCATAAACCAACAGAAATCTTGACCTTTTTTTAAGTTTATTTTGGGGCTTTTTATGCCTCCATTGAAATGAATAGGAAAATGGATAGAGTCAGAAACCGGGATGGAAGATTGGCGAGAGACGTGATAAAGAGCAATGGGAGTTGGAATCTAATCCTGGTTACCTGCTTCTAGGACTACAGCCTCTTTACATGGGGTACTTGATATAACCACCAAGCCAAACTGTTAACCCAGAAACCCCAATTTTTAAAGAGGTATGTCAATATTTAGAAATAAGCTGAACAATGGGGGACATTAAAGAGATTTATCAAAAATAATTTCAACTATTGGATTTTTAGTCCTTAATAAGAGTCAAAGGCTTGAGAAATACTGTGTTTTCTAGACGTTGTTATGTTTTGCTCTTTCGGGCCACAGTAGAGTCTCTTAAATACTATCTTTCTGACAATGCAAGAGTTTTGTGCTTGACACTTTCTTTTCAATATATGTGATAAATATTGAGATATTTCAAATAAAACTGATTTTAAAAATGCTTCAAATAATCTCCTGTTCAGAAGTAAACCAGGCTCTGTACACACAAACATACCTGTGACTGTGTACAAGGCTGTTATACTCAAAAGGCTGATCACAGCCACATAGATATTCCAGCCTAAAGCCTGCTGGATGAACACAGCTCCTGCAAACATATCCACCTGCACAGAGGTGGAGAGAGGAAATAAGTGAGGGAAAAAAGAAACAACTGTGTTTATCGGCCTGTGTGCTTTCAGACGAGGAGACTCACTGAGATCTTGGTGAAAATGTAGAGAAACAGAGAGATGACAGAGAGGTAGAGGCTGATCCTGGTCCCTCCAAACCTCTTCTTCAGGTACTGAGGCATCGTGATCACCTGGCACAGCACATTCCAAACAGAGCAAATTACCAAAGGAAACTACAGGGGGCAACACATGAGTGAATCATACAGTGATCATACAGCGGGATCTTCTTACCCCAGCTGTGAGATACACGGGTACAAACAACCAGCCGAGCAGCAGCACAATGAACAGAGCCTGCAGAGAGAACATCAAGCTGTCAGTTACTGACGCTTCAGGTGGTTTGTGGCAGTAATGCAATGTGTCAACTTTGTAGTAAACTGTTGGTCAGAGTTTGACTTACAATCCACTCAAACCCTCCCACAGCGATGCCACTGGCTGCTGCAGTACCAGCCAAGCCCACAAAGTGTCCACTACCGATGTTGCTGGCAAACAAAGATGCACCAACCTGGATGGAGAAAAGGACAGAAAACAACAAAACAGAGAAATGAGAGCACAGTGATGCTGATTGTCTCAACATAGAGTGTCAGAATCAAATCATACATTGCTTCTTTTCTACCTGCAACCACACTGTTTTTTTTTATCAGATACAAGAGATATAAATAATAAGAATAAGCTTGATCTTCTGATTCATCTCTCCATAACAAGAAATGATGAACCCTCTGGAAAAAGACTGAAAGTTCAAGCAGACTGAATTTATCAAAGAGCAAAACAGCATCTTCTCATATCCAACTGAGTGTTTGGATTAATCTTTTTTTTCTAATATATATCATAAGTCCATTTCAACAAAAGAGGATGTAACACTATCAGCTCTATGCTAAATATCCCCATTTCTACACACTGTACCTTTAAAGACTCAGTATCCCCAAAGTATAACTAAACATTTCACATTTATTAACAACTTTGTCGTAGAAAAAATTCAACTTTCAATGTTTTGTACATTATGTCATTGTCTGAGTTTTCTGTCACTTGAAGATGCTTCCCTTAATTATTTAGAAAATTAAGAGATTACTTTTGATATTATTAGTCTTTATGTTAAGCCATTAACTTGAAATTTGAAGTTGAAGTGTTTACATACACTGTACAAAATAGTGACTATCAGAAGGTACTTGGTCTTATTTTACTTTGAAACATTTTCTCAAAAGTTCTGAGTTCTTATCTTAAGATGCCGAGTCATTATTTTCAAATGCTGAGTTTTATTAGTGTGTTTACATGAGACAAGTTGTCATTTACAAGTAGTAACCTATTATGCAGCATCTTATAAGGACAGTAGAGTGCCCTCTTGTGGACAGAGTAAGGAATAGTAACAATGTTTCTATCTGTCCTGCAACACATATCTTTATATCAGCCAACATGTACGCTGATTTTAAATTAAAATACACTACCAGTCAAAAGTTTGGACACACCTTCTCATTCAAGAGTTTGTATTCATTTTAATTATTGTAAACACTGTAGATTAATACTGAAGACATCTAAACTATGAAAGAACATATATGGAATTATTTAGTTCACAAAAAAGTGTTAAACAAAGCAGAATATGTTTTATATTTTAGATTCTGTAAAGTAGCCCCCTTTTTTCCTTCATGACAGCTTTGCACACTCTTGGTATTCTCTCAGTCTGCTTCATGAAGTGGTCTCCTGGAATAGTTTCTAGTTAACATGAGCCTTGTCAAGAGTTCATTTGTAGAATGACTTGCCTTCTTAATGTGTTTGAGAGCATCAGTTGTGTTGTTCAGAGGTAGGGTTAGTACACAATGGATAGGCCTATTTGACTACTGTTGTAATCCAGATTATGGCAAAACCAGATTATTTCATAGTTTTGATGTCTTCAGTATTAATCTACAATGTTGAAAATAATTAAAATAAATAAAAACCATTGAATGAGAAGGTGTGTCCAAACTTTTGACTGGTAGTGTATATTTATGATATAGCTTTACGCTGAACTCACCGGCCACCAGGTCATGGTGCGCCCAGCCAGGAAATATCCTCCAACTGTCTCACGATTGGACCGAAACATGGACTGAAACATAGAATACACACCTGTTACTCTCACATGTCACCATATTCTCCTGATTTGACTCAGATTAACAGAGCTGCACTCACCCAAATGCCAACGCCAATAACCATGATGAAATATCCAACAATGACACAGATATCTGCTGGGTTGTTGATGGTGGATTTGTTTGATGAGGGGTCCTCCATCGCTCCACTTATTGCTAAATATTCTTTAATCAGCTTCTAATGCAAGACGGTCTGTGTGAGACTATTCTGCAGCTACAACAAATAAAATCAGCTGCATCTGCAAAAAACACCCGAACATCACACCGACTAAGAAACTACAGGGCAAGTTGAACTGGCAAAGAGTGATGCATGCAGCAGATTTAAGACGGTGCGGGTATTTTGGAACTTTGGTCAGGTGTAGCAGTTACTAGATTCAGCAGTTTAAGATCAATTATTAACACCAAAGATAGAAAACAAGCAAGAGTGACACTAGTCTTCATGTAAACAGCTACTGTACTTGATGAGCCACCAAAGTGATAAGTTACAGAATAAAAGCTAACAGATGTACAAAAAATAAACTTCAACAGCTGATAAAATGTAAGCAAATAGTCCTTTAATCATTTGATAGCACTGCTTTCATCAAAACAACCGCGTTCTCTCAGTTCACACACTTCATCAGATTGTACAAATGAGGGCAGCTCCACTTCTCTGGATGGACACAGTGCAGGTGCGGATGTGTGCAAAGAGCGTGTGTTGAACAGATTTACACCTTGGCATAGAAAACATGCATGCACACAGATTCACTTTTCACACTTCATACAAGCCGTAAGCGCACCGAGGAACGGAAAATAAGTTACTCTGACTGTTTGAGAGGAAATCAGAGCACGGGACTTTAAATTAAACAGAGTGATGAGAAACAGAAAGTCAAGCGAATACTGTTAAACCAGCCACTTTGTTTGTTGTGTGTTTTAACATAGTGAAATCAAGTTCAAGAATTTAACCTTGAGGATCATTTGTCCTCATCAGGTTTGAAGCATTTTGGTCGACCATGTCAGAATCAGAAGTAATGATTCCTTACAATATTAGATACCAGGAGCCCACCCACATCCTACCAGTCCTCATATATGTTCTTAAGTATATGTCTAGCCCCGATTACTTCCTCATCATCAGGGGTGAGGTGACAAAAGGAAATCCTGGAAGAAATCTGAGAACATTCATCACACAGAGGAGACAGTGAGACGCTTGGATGGCTTTTTGAGAGACCTAAAATGATCATCGGACACTCAGTCTTATAATAAAGCTGTTAAAGTTAGTGTAAGTGATTTCTGAGAGAACTGGTCCATACGTTAACTTGGCAGTCAAACAAATGTACTCCTCACAACTATAAATAAAAAGCAATATGGCAGAATAAGGGCCGATTGTGACAAAGGCCTAATCCAAACGACGACTTCCCCATGCACTTGCAGGGAGCTCTGCTACACTAAACTGTACCGTTCTGCTTCAATGTGGCTACTGGCTGTTTGGGAAAGTTCCTGTGGGACTTGCCCAGAGTTCAAAGAAATAGTGCTGACATGTACGTAAACATTGTTGCCCCCAAAATATGAAAACAAAGCGAGCAGGGATGCAAAAGGGAAGAAACCACCTATAATTTTTCTTACTGGAGATGCAACATCTAGCTACTTGCTTTGTTTGTTTGGCTGGCCTTTGAAGTAGTTTGTATTTTCAGTGAAACATCCTCATGAGGGGGCGCTGGTTTGGTTTAGTAGGTAGAGTAGGGACCCCATGTACAGAGACTACAGTTCTCATCACACTGATTTCAGGATTGATTCCAGGTCCCTGCATGGTTTGTTGAAGGCCACTCCCCTCTCTCCGTCCCCACATGTCCTGTATCTCTCAAGCTGTCTTATCTGATGAAGCCCCAAAATAACCTAAAAAAAATCCTCAAAACAGATGACATCATGGTCCTCATGACTTTTGGTGGGCTGCCTAAATGTGTTACAATGTTAAGTCGTAAACACAAATTAATTCTGGAGCTGCAGCTCTCCCTCTTTTCTTAAAGGGATCCGTTGTTTTCAGGTAACATGATGTCATCGAAGTGTGTCATAGACTGTAGAAACATGTACAGTTTTAGGAACGTCACCCATCTGTTGCTGAAGAGGCGTTATGAAGCCCAAAGATGTCGGTCACCATGTTGGAAATGCTGAGGCAACCTAATTTTCAGTCAACCTGGAGGCAGGGAGGTAGGTTGGCCCCGAAATGTATGTGCAACACTTAGCCTTAATGAAAAAACAGACGGGTTATAGAAAAATTCATGCCCCTTGCAGTTTTTATGAATACAGAAATGAGTTACTGAGACTGAGAATATTTGTACCTGGCTGTCAACATATTTCTGCTCCAGAAATGTGCCTTTTAACAAGGAACCTAACAGGTGTTCTTTTCTTTTTGAGACATTCTCAAGTGGAAATATAAAGACCTGCAGGTTTTTGCATGACCACATTAGCTTCATTTTTTAACACTTGAGGTTGCTGCTTGGTCCAGTTCCACATTTTTACACTATTCTACACCCTAATGGACTTAAAAAGTGTGCACTTGACATAATTTAAGACTGTGTAGTGTGTCCTCACTCACTTTAGTACTATGTTTTTAATATTTTAGTGTTTATACAGTCCGTGAAATTACAGAATGTCTAAAAAGCCCCCCAAATATGTTGTTGATACTTCCCTAAAAACACAAACAACTCCACAAACCAGCAAGAAAGAACCCCAACAGGTACTTTCAGGGACAGATAAACTTCCTTCTCTTTGGACACCAGAAGCCTTTACATGGAGGTGTAGCTCTGCTCCTAAATAATGAGGGCTTAGAGGAGGTGTGGCAGGGTTCAGTGTGCTGTGTGTGAATGCCACTTGTTGCTTATTCACTGGAATAGTTTTGTTTATTTCCCTCCAGGGAGATACTTAAGACTTCAGGGGCCTGTTTCAGATGCATGTTACATGAAAAAACCTTTCTTTCTCATGTCAGACGGTCCTGTTTTAATATACTTAAATGGATTTGCACCTAAAGGGTTAAACACTTTGTCCCATCTCAGTGAGAGGTGAAAGGATATCCCGTTCTGCTTTTACAGAAGCATATCTGTTATACATCTCTCTGTTTTAGGCTGATAGTTTCCTTAGTGAGGGTATTTAAACTATATCCAAACTTAAAGCTACATTTCTGTATATATTTATGTCAGCTGTGACGTTATGATTTGAGATCCACTCAGCAAGTTTGGAGTGAATTATCTCTGAAGGAACGCCCTCTAGTGTTTTGTGATTTGAGGCCCATTTATTTAAATCCTACAGTCATCCCTTTATCTTACAGAAAGCTTTCAGTTTTGTGAATTACAGCGCTTCATGGCAAAAGTACACAAAATCAAAGCTCATCCCTCGACGTCCTGTGAAAGTTGGAGTCTAAAACTATGACGCCTCTTTGAATCACAGGTTAATTTACCCCAGCAGTGTTTTGGAGTTTGCAATCTGATGACGACTAAAGTTGGGTTCTGCCCGGCTGGCAGTGATTTTCAAATGAACACACCCTCAGAAGTGTCTGGATTTGAGGAAACAGAAGAAAAACAGAGTAAACATAGTGGCTTACAGTAAAACAATGTGCTTAAACATGTGGGCAAACTCTCTGACCTTTTCTAAAATAATAACTTAACAATTCGAAACTAAAAAATCCTCAATCACTTCACATCCACACACATCTGCTCCTGTTTCCCCAGACGGTCTACATTTATAGTGCCATCCAGAACCAAAGTTACAATTTCAAAACAACAACAAAAAGCTTTCCAAAAAAACACATTTCAATAAATTAAGAGGAACGCTAATGTGCTCAAAAATGATCCTCCACACCGAACACATTCAGAAGTCCTGTGGCTGGAGCTAATCGGACAAAACCGTCCTTTTGAAAACAGAGCTACTGAATCAAGTAAAGACAAAATTCACCTGGATAAGAGGTCTGGAAATCAGCTGGAGAGAGCGCCGGTTTGGACACAAGGATACTGTCATTACACAACAGGCTGCATTATTACAATCATGTGGAAATGTACTTTAAACAAGAAATGTGTGGGGCTGCAACCGACTCAGAATCGTATCAGGTGGAGTTAGATTTTTACAATTTGAATTTTCTTTTTGCTCGGTACCTACTCAGTGTTTGAAGTCCCGTCAGCATAGTTTTTGACTTTAACTTGATGAAGGATTTTATCCTAACTATGTAAAAGTTAAAACAGCTCTGGCTGCAGTCTTAAAGACCTGCCAGCGCCAAGAACATCAGTGAAACGTCTTTCTGTATATGATCCTTCTGTACTGTGTTATTACTAGTTTGAATTACCAGGTCTGTTTGTTTTGACCAAAAGGAGCAGCTAATCATCTCCTGTAAAAAACACTTGAGAACGATACAGGCGGAGGAGAGATCAGTGTTCAAATCAGTTTGTTAGTCTACACCCAGCCCTGCCGTTGCCCCTGCCTTCCTCTGCGAGCAATGACGCAACAAAACAACTGCAGGGGTTTATGGGAAATATGAAATAACTGATGGTTCACGCTAAATTGTCTGAATGCAACTCATTTTATTAACAATATGCATCGTCACTCAATCAAGGGAGATTCTGTTCTTACGCAGTCCAGAATCCTGAATCCTGTATCCTTGTGTCCAAACTCAACACTAAAAGATTCACAGCGTTGACACGGTTCCCAAAAAGCCTTGAAATATTACACCTGTAGAATCTAAAAATACTATTACCCAATGAAAAGAAAGAAAACAATTGAAGGCCGTTTTCTTTCTCTAAGAACCTGGCTGCTCTGACCAATAGTGGGTAAGGTTACATTCAGGTGCATGGTGCCTGATTTTTCACCAGTTTCTGGCTCCCGTTGCTCTCTGCCTGTACATGTCAGTTTTCTATTTCATGAGCTCCGTCTTAGACCTGCTCTGTGGCTGCTCTCACATTGTATAAAACTGTCTCCTTCTTGGTTCCTCTCAACAGCAACGTTTCTTGAGGTCAAGGAAAAGCTAATTCAAACACAGCCCGGAGCTCATCTGTGTCACATGAACGGCAGCCTCGACTTCATCTTCATTATCTAGTCTGCGGCCTTTTTGCAGTTTTCTTTGGCTAGTCTCAGTCTGGACAGGATGTGTTTCTTAGGGAACTTTAAAGTGGTACACCCAAACTGGCTCACCCCTCCAGTGTCTCCTGGGAGTTTCTCCCGTCTCTGGACCCAGCTGCGCCAGCCGGGCTTCCAACAGTACACACTGTCATAAAACCGTGAGCCGTTTTCCCCGCCCAGAACATAGATCCTGCGTTTCCACCTGGCCACGCCCCCAGCAGCTATCCGCCGCGGCAGCCCGGGGAACACAACAGGGCTTGGGGCTCTGTCGCTTCCACCGCCTGCACCTCCCCGCTGCTCTGCGCTGACCATGACCCCTCCCCCAGTCACCTCCCTCTCTACTCCAGACCCCCTACCCTCTCTGAAAAACAGCACACGCCCCGTGGCGTCCAAAGTCTCCAGATTGGTGTAGTTTCCATCAAGGAACTTGGTGGTATCTCTCATGTATCCTCCGATGGCACAAACTCCACCTCGAACAGCTACTCCTCCAGCGAGGCAGGTGGCCCCAGAGTCCAAAGACACACGTGTCCAGCAGTCTGTGAGGGTGTGATAAATAAGCACACCCGAGTGGACCACCGCTCGGTTCTGTTCAAGTGTAGTTCCGCCGAGAATGTAAAGTCGCCCTCGCAAGGCTGCACAAGCAAAGGCGCGCAAAGGGAGCGGTAACCGAGGTCCCGGGACCCACTGAAGTGTAGTCAGCTCCAGGATCTCACTGGAGTCCAGCAGAGCCGAGCGGTTACAGCCACCCAGAGCATAGAGTGAGTCTCCACAGCCCAGCAGACCCAGCATGGCCCGGGGCTGAAACATCGAAGGCCTCTCTATCCAGCAGTCCAACACTGCATCGTATTCATGCACGGCTGCAGACACAGAGCCTGTCCGCAGGATTCCCCCTGCTACAAACAGCCGGTCTCCTACAGCCGTACAGCCAGGACTGACCAAAGAGCCCAGCGCTGCTATCTTCTCCCACTTCCCTGTCCGAGGGTCAAAGCAGTCCACTGTGTAGTCTCTCAGAGCTAAATTATCCTCTTCCCGAGGAGTCAGGTCCACACAGACGATCTTTTTCTCAAACATGCCCTCTCGAGGTCTCAGAGGCCCTCCAAGGCCCTCACCAGCTGCAGCAGGTCCCAGCTCCTGGCACAGTCTTCTGCTCTCTTCCTGGGACAGCAGCCCCGGCCGCAGGTGGTGAAGCAGTGCTGGCATGTGGGCATAGCGGTCAAATGGTTGGTGCTCTGCCCAGCGCCTGGCTGCATCATACACCTCTGCCTCAGAGTCCACCCCCAAACGGTCGGAGCTCAGCAGGCTGCCTAAGGTACCATGATCCAGAAGGAGGAAGTCTTTCTGCCGAGCCACCCGGGGGAAGTGCTGAGCGACCAGCCGCAGGGAAGCACGCAGCAGCAGCTGGTCATGGTGAGAGCGAGCCAGTGAGTACATCCCGAGGCAGTTATCCACTGAGAGGTGCTCAAACAGAAACCTTGGGAGATAAGAGAGAAACGACAAGTGGAGATGAGAGGATAAAAGTACAGAGGAAGGTCAACACAAAGATCCAGACAGCTGAATTTTAGATAATGGTGAATAAAGCTGTAAATTTGATTATCTGCCATCCTAACACAGCTGATTTACCTGGAGCACAGATCTTGAAGTGGCATGACCTGAAGGCGGTTGGCGGCCACAAACAGATCCTCTGCCGTGTCCAGAGAGAGCCCTGCCTCACCGGTGTACACAAACTGAATCACAGTCTCCATGACAGACGGCGTCACTTCCTCCAGCCGGATCTCGGTGAGACGGGACTCAACCAGAGGGCTGGTGAACATGGCCCGAAAGTACGGGCTCACGGCGGCCAAGAGGACTCTGAGTGGCGAGGAGAGAACATAGAACATGGAGGATGCTGCTGTCAATTGGTAACCACTGATAAACATGCAGAAATGTCATCTTAACTTAAGATTGCCTCATTTCCGTCTCTCCTTTATGTTTAACAAATTAATTGTTATCTGCAGCCCAAAGTCAAATGCTCTTTTTTATTTCTAATCATTAATATTATGTTCCTTTTTCAGCTTCTTTGGGCATCAATCATACCTGTGACACATGAACTTCTTTCCCTCAACAAGAAGAGTAACATCACACAGCTGCTGAGCATCCAAGAGCTGCTTCAATCCTAAAACACAGCAGAGAAATGAAGATGGACCAAAGAGAGAACAAAGGAAAGACAGAGATGTTAGAATCAGACAGAAAGCTAGTTTCCAAATTCAAATAACGCCCTCTGTAGTCTCGTAGCTTTTCATCTCACCGTGTGTGATGTAGTCTCCCAAGGGGGTGGTGCTGTCATCGGGGAAGTCCTCCTCCTCTGAGTCACTGTCGGACAGAGGTTCCCCCCCTCCTCCGTCCCCATCCTGCCACGGCTGGGGACGCCAGGTGACTGTGCCCCCCCGCACCGCATTCATCTGAGGTACAGTACGAAACACTCAGAGTTCAATGCAATGCAGTCGCTTCAATTGTAATAAAGTTTTAGAAGCAAATTTACAAGATGATAACACGGTTACAGAAACAGAAATACTAGGAATAAAGCATTTTTAAAGAATTAGTCACCCTCTGTAACAGAGAGGTCTGTGTGTGAGAGAGGCTTTTCACAGATGGGACCCTGATAACTCCTATCTCTGAGATACAAACCCAGACTCAGGGGTAGGTCTGGACCTTTTTGACCGGGGGGGTGCAACTGGAGGGTGGCATAAAGTCTGTCTACACACACACACATGAATACATCTCCCTAGCCTAATTATTTATGGAATAAAAGAGGAGATGTACATGCAAAATAACAATTGAAGTACATAAGGGGACGTGCACCAAACACTGACGTGAAATGAAGCCAATGCAGAGCAAAAAGCTGCAATTTGTTGAGTTTCCACTTCAGGCCGTCTCCAAAAGTCAAGGAAACCCCATCAGAGGTCTCAATACCTAAATTCTTTATTTGTACAAACTGTATGAGGGTGATTTTTTTTAAAATAACTCATCTGTATTAATTTCACTAAGACTAGTTATGCAGGGTGGTGCTGGCCTTGCAGTCTTAGTGTGCACCCCATATACAGAGGCCATAGTCCTCGTTGCAGAGGTCGCTGGTTTGACTCCCGGCTGCGACCATTTGCTGCATGTCTTCCCCCACTCTCCACCCCCACTCTCCACTCCCCACGTTTCCTGTCTCTCTTCAGCTGTCCTATCAATAAAGGCAAAAAAAACCCCCCAAAAATATAACTTTAAGACTAGTTATGCATACTATGGCATTATAAGTGCTTGACACTGATTTGTCTGACATGTTGTAGCTGTTTGCCCGCCTCAAACATTATAAAGACCTGTCTCAACTTCAACTTTCTGCAGGTTTCTGGATCAGCCTGAGGTGAGTTGGAGTCTGCGTTTCCAATAAGACAACCACTGCATTTCAGCTTCATAAACCCCCCTCAAAAACCAGTAGGTGATATAATTGAGACCACATTCATGTCTATGATTGTAGCATAAGTCCTGCTAATAGCCAATCACAGTTAAGGATTTTTGGGTGGCCAATCAGACCCCAGTGAGGGCCTGGGCCACCCCTCGCCTCCTCCTGGGTCCACCCCTGACTAGAAGAATGAAAATATGACACAAGCATCACTCCACCGTGAACACAGTACACTGAGTACTTCGGTTTTCTTTACCTTCGCTCTTCTTCTCGTTTCCACCGTGAAGCCTGGTTGGGTCCCACTTTTGACAGGAATAGGTGAGGCAGCTTGGGGCAGGCGAACTGTATCACAGGACCCGGTTGTTACCAGAGGCCTCGGCAGGCTTTTGTTGCTCCCATGTGGATGCCTTGGTCCTCCGGGCTCAGCTGAAAGGCTCGTCCTGGCCTTTTTGAGGACTCGCGTCAGGCTACTCGCTGCTCATCCAGGTCCGAGCACAACATCCCTCCTGACTGCCGGACCAGACTGGCTTACAAAGGAACTATCCTCCCCGCTGTGCAGAGTCTCCAGTCCGAACACGCATCAGTCCACCATGGCAGAGAGTCGGCACGTCCAGCTCGGTGGTGGGACAGTGAGGAGGGTAGTTTTTAGTGCCTACGGGGCAGAAAATTAGGATTGAGTTAGGGTTCAGTCGGCCGCACTTGTCACGTCTGAACCGGATTACCGCAACGTTAAACTTCCGCTCCTCTGATTGGTTGACCTTTGCCTCGTGACGAATGTTTGTAGCTGGGTCGTTTTTATCAATGCAAAATTAAATAACTCTAATTATTATTTTACAATGTGTGACAACTGATGTGTTAAAAAGCAGATGTGTGTCTAAAAGTGATATTTAAAAATAAAATATCCGTTTTATTGTGATTCGGATCGCAGAACACTGACTTCCGCGTCCATGATGCGTTCACGGAAAACACGATTTTTTACAACCGTTACTTGCTCTCTGTTTCCATGAACAACTGAAACAAACAAATAAATACATGTATCATAAACATTAGGAAATACAATCTGTGACCATGAATTACATCTACCCCTTAAGGAAGAGGATTAGGGCCATTGAAAAAAGAAAATGATGGTGAATTAAAATATATATATGTATATTATTCTGAGAAAAAAGTCAGAATTCTGAGATTAAGGAATTCTGACTTTTTTCTGAGAATTCTGACTTTTTTCTCGTAATAATAATAATAATAATAATAATAATAATAATAAATTGGACCTTAGTTATCATTGGGTTTTTTTCAGAGGCCCTAATCCTCTTCCATAACCCTTCAAGTGCATTTCCTTTGTGCAACAATTTAATAGGAGATCGGGTCACCTACTGTATGTATGGAAGCCTTTTGCTGACATGCATCAATGTCAGATGTTTTTTGTTGAGATCTCCAAAGATGATCACAACCCGATTCACCAGAGTTGGGAAAAATAAAGTGGTAAAAATTAAACTTTATGCTTCAGAAATCAAAATGTATTCAGATTGTAATTTTAAAAAAATCATATTCATTTCAGACTGGCTTTTGTAACATTGATTTAAATGCTTTGCTTTTGAGATACAGGAAAAAACGGTTCGTCAAAGAGCGTAATTGCAGTTATTCCTACACACCATGAATGCAGCATCCATAATGACACTAAACATGGCGACCTGCATCAGCATGGTTGCAAAGGCTGGAGGGACTGCACTAACTCTGTTAAACCCTGTAGCCTCACAGTGTTTGAGACAAAGGACAGGTTTGTTTGTGCGCTTTACACACTGGGCACGGAGCAGTTTGTACGAGCATGTCTGTGAAGGTTACAGTGACAAGCCGGAGCTGGACATGAGAGCAGTTTGTGAGCAGACCGACAAAGTCATAGCTAATGTGGAGAACAGGAAGGGCGACCTGCGAGGGGACGATGTCAGGAAAATTGTAAGTGTTTCCTGATACAACCAAACCATGACAACTGTGTCTTCTGATAGTAGTGTGTATCTGGCATCGAGAGCTGACTGTGTGTATTCTAAGAAACAAACACACACACACACACACACACACACACACACACACACACACACACACACACACACACACACAAACACACACACATTACTATTAAAGAACTATGATTGTCCCTTAACTCTATTTTTATTTTTTAATTGAGGATGCATTTTCCTATGAAACTGTGCATTCCCAGGTAATATGTGTAAAGCACGAGTTAAATTAAGTGTCTTATATAAATACCAATGTGTCCTCTAAATGATTAGCCTAAATATCAGACAATTTTAAGGCATACTTATTTCTCTACTTTGAAAAAAATGGGGCTATAATTATGTGTCAACATACATTTTTTATTATGGAGTGACATCTTCTAGTTCTCTCTACAAAAAAAAACCTTATGTATGAAAACAAAACGATGAAGTAAGAGTCCATTTTTGCAGATTGGAACCTGACCCCCCAAAGAGTTAAAATTTCAAATAATCCTGAAGCAAATGTTTCAGTACATTGACACACTTAAAGGCTTTTTCCTCTTAATGTATATGTATACACTGTTATACTCTGTAAATTCAAAACAAATATGTGAGACCATCACCATACCATAGATTTCAAGTCAAGTCAAGTCAAACTTGTCATTCATCTGGATAGCTTGTATACAGCTGAACAACATTGCATTTCTCACATGGCAGGTGCAAAGCAGTGCAAATGCAAATAAAACAACAGACAAACAATACACGGACAACAAAGACAGAATATAAAAACAAGACGAAAAAACAATAACACGAGGACAGACTAGAAAACAGCTGACTAAAACTGAGCAAAGCTTACAAAAGATGAGGAAACATCAACTCATGTCTGCTGTAATCATCATAGAGTTCACATGTGTGTGTGTCCTCTCTGTAGGTCTGTGCGTGGCAGGAGCTCCAGGCAGTGAGGACAGAAATCTCTGGGCTGGAGCAGCAGAAGAGACACGTCAGTGAAACAGTCAAAGCACTGGTGGTCAGTATTTATTTATGCTAATGTATCTCTATTGTTATGGCAATGAGAGATTTAAATCATATAACGTTATTTTTGACATTTCTTTAGTAAGCCATGAGCTCAATAGGAAAGCAACTGCAATGTTTTTGTTGATTGTTGTAATATTAGAACTTAAAGATGCTAAATACTTAATGTCGAAATGTACAAAAAATCTTCACTTTTTACCTCAGGTTGCGTTTGCACCTATGTAATGTGGCTTTTTGTTTATGTTGTGTAAGTTTTGAGAGTATCAAAATGCACCCATAATTCTCACTTTATACTCTTTTTACAGGAGAACAACAACAAGAAAACCCTTGCCAGTGTAAGTTCAACTTTGGTACTTTAGAATGCAAACTTGCCAAAACATAGATATTGAATCAGTTCATATTCGGAGACTATCTTCTGTTGTGTTTCTCTCAGCTTCCAGAGTACACCCAGGCTCTGCAGAGGGGTCGGGAGATCCGCACAAGACTGAATCAGCTCTTACCCCGAGAGACCGAGCTAGATCAGGAGTACTACGGGCGAGCGCTCAGACTGCCCAACACCACACACCCTGATGTGGTGAGGATACACACAAACACACACACTCTCTCTGAAGCATCGGAGGAGGATCGTTTTCCTTTTAGTGTTTTTTGAACTCTCTTAAATCCCTCTTTGTTTTCTATTTCAGCCAGTTGGAGACGAAAGTCAGGCGAGGGTGGTGGAGTTTGTTGGAGAGAAACCAGGTGATGGATGTGATGTGATATATGATGTCATTTAACTGAAGAATACAATCAATTATAATCGGCAGTGCTTAAATAAAAATCTTAAACTGTTCTTTCTTTTCTGCAGAGTTTGACTTTAAGCCCAGAGGTCATGTGGAGCTGGGGGAGGAGCTTGGTCTAATCAGGCAGAGGTGAGGAGGACTCACTTGATATTCATCTTCCAGGCTCACTGTGAACCGATCTCTTGCATCCTTTGTTCATATGAATAAAGACAATTGAAGAAGACATACTTTTAAGTCAGTCTGCTGCCAGAAAACAAAATCAATTGCCTCTGATTATAGTAACACCATAACAATTAAGATAACCTCATTTGTTCAAATCGGGTTCACAATGCTTTGTTGCTGTGCCCTCTCCTGCAGACATCTAGCTCACATTTCAGGCCACAGGTCTTACTATCTGAGGGGGACTGGGGCCAGACTTCAGACTGCACTCCAAAACTTTGCATTTGATAAACTGCTGCAACGGGTAAGCATGCGTCTGGAAATACCAGATAACAAATCTGCAAAATGCATGCATATTTATGTTCTTTCAACCTGTACAGACCCAATAATAAGTTTCCCTTTGACTCTTGCAGGGCTTCATTCCCATGGTGGTCCCGGACATGCTGAAGGGGGCAGTGTTTGTGAGTAACAGAGCTCAGTGATGTTTGTTTCTTATTATACTTGGGCCCACTTTTAATGTTGAACTGTCTCTCTCCTGACCTCTGCTCTCCTCTTTTCTCATCACTCTATTTTGTTCTCCTCCAGGAGGGTTGTGGGATGCAGCCTAACGCCCACCGCTCTCAGGTCTATACACTGGATCCAGCCCGTTTTCCTGACCTCAACATGGCTGGCACTGGAGAGGTTGGAATTGCAGGTGAAACTTTATTTACTTGCTTAAGCATGAGATCTAACTACTCTCAAAAACTTTGACTAATGCATCAATATTTATAGTCAATGAAAGACTTTTAAACCTAGCTACATGAATCATTCATCAGGAATAAGAACTGAAAGCATCAGCTTTACATGCACTGTGTCTCTCTCTCTCCTGTAGGTTATTTCATGGATCATGCAGTCAGCTGGATGGACCTTCCTGTCAGGTAAAATGCAGCTCTCACTCCTCATTTGCTGCAGATGTGTTTATATTAAAATGATTGAATCTGACATGATCTGTCATCTCCTCTGCAGGTCGGTGTGCAGCAGCACCTGCTACAGAGCGGAGACTGACACAGGCAGAGAGACATGGGGGCTCTACAGAGTTCATCACTTCAACAAGGTGAAGTGTGCAAGGACATTTTGTTCTCCACATTTATAACATCACACAGATTAAAATTTGAATCTTGCTGATAGGACTTAGGAAGATTACTGAACTCAGATTCATGATAAGGATGTAACTTTGTCAATAAAGACTGAGGAGGCAGCAGATTACTTCTCTTTGTGGACAATAACTGTATTTTGTGTGTGTTCTTGTATTTGCGTTTGTGTTTATGTGTGTTTATCCCTCCAGGTTGAGATGTTTGGAGTGACAGCAGATGAAACGGGACAGGAAAGCACCCAGCTGCTGGAAGAGTATGTCTCTCTGCAGAAAGAGATTTTTTCTGCACTGGAACTACACTACAGGTTAGTACAAATCCAATCTAAGTCATCCCAATCTTTTATAGATCTAGTTATTGTGCACAATATTTGTATGCATGTCTCCATTTACATCAAACTATGCAAGCTGGGTGGGCAGGAGTATTTAGTCACTCTATCTGGTGACTAATTGAGCCTGAAAAAGTGGAATTCTGTCCCCTCTTCTCTTTGACTTGGACAATCCCTCTAACAGCAGACAGCTTGCAGGATTGGATGTATGGTGAGGGTAGTCTTGTTAATCCTCTGATGAATGCTGATGACTTAGTTATATTGTTTCTTCACAGTACTGATTAACAGCAACTTAAGTTAAATTAAAAGAGTGTCATGATGGTAAAAACCAAAGACGATCTGAAGCAAAATTTTCCTCCATTCTTTATTTGGGATCAACAGCTTTGTCCGCAGAGTTAAATATTTAGGTCACATCATCAGGAATGACTCAAGTGATTCTATAATGTGTAGCTCCAGTGCTGCAAAATGTATGCACAAGCCAAGATACTGGCACTTAAGTTTCAGATATGCACAGCTGATGTTTTATAACAGAGCTCTGGAGAGCCTGCTGTACACCACTGCACACTGCCCTCTTGTGGTGCATTTATCGTACAGCTAAAATGAGAAAGCTCCATGTGGCATACAATGATGCATTTCTAATCCTACTGAAGGTACCGAGGTGAACAAGTGCGAGTGATTTGTTTTGGAAAGATTATATATACACCTTTTAATCACTGTACCTATAAATGATAATTGATCCATTGTTGTGATTTTGTCTTTATTATATCTGTTTTTTTTGTCCTATGTATATAAAATTAAATAATAAAGTCTGATACTCAGCTTGTAGTTTTTTCTGTTGTTACTCAGAGTGCTGGACATGCCGACACAGGAACTGGGTCTTCCTGCACACAGAAAGTATGACATCGAAGCATGGATGCCCGGAAGGGACAGCTATGGAGAGGTCAGCTTCGTTATATCAGTGACACCTTCCTACTTTCTGTCAACATGAGTCTGAAAATGATGAAGCTCTGAGAAACTGTGAAACCTGCTGACCCCTTACAAAATTAGAACAATTACAGAAGAGTTGTTTGAGTGATAAACAGAAATGGGGACGTAGATTTCCAATGTTTGGATTCTGTTTGGTTTCATGTTTCTGCTTCTGTAAGTGATTTCTCTCCTCCTTTCTTCTCGATATGCAAACATATCAGATTTCCAGTGGGTCCAACTGTACAGACTACCAGAGCAGACGCTTAAACATCCTGTATGAGAGAGAGGACGGCAGCCTGCAGTACGCCCACACAGTAAGACTGTAGACGAGGCAGCACTAATCTACATCACTGCAGGTTTACAGCAGTTTACCAACTCAACCATGTGTTATTTCCCCCCCAGGTGAATGCTACAGCGTGTGCAATCCCCAGAACCATCATCGCTATTCTGGAGACACACCAGACCAAAGTAAGACAACAACATAAAGACACATTTCAAACATGGAGATTTACAAAAAGCTGGAACTCTTTGATGAAGGTTTTTTATTTAATCGTTGATGAAATATATGCATGTAAACAACTCATTTTCAGCGTAAAGGTCACACGAGACCCCAAATTAGTTTTTGTCTAATGTCTGAACAACATCTGACAGCTGGAAGTGTTGCGCTGTACAGGGAAGAGTCTCAATACTAACTGTGTGTTCAGCTGGATGTTATATTTCCATGCCTGTACTCAGCTGACAATGAGTGAAAAAAGATGTGACTTTTTAACAGATACGAGGTTATATAGCACATTTTTTTGAACATACCAAAGATTTCCTGCAATGTAAAAAAACAAGAAGCCCAGCTTGTTACATTTTTAAGACGTAATAATTTGAGGATAAGTCATCTTGGCTTAACATCATCATTTTGGATGCTAATTAGTAATGACATTTCATCTTTTGCGCTCCTTGTCTCTCCAGGAGGGAACTGTGCGTGTCCCCCGAGCCCTGCAGCCTTATTTAGGTCTGGAAGTGATTGAGAAGCCAAAATACGTTCCACTGAAATACATCGGACCAAACCAGCACACTCGACCCCCCAGGCCTGCTCCCAAGACCAGATGACCCAAATACGAGTGTTGTGCTTTATATCTAGCCACCATCCACAAAAAACAGAGGTGGGAGGCAGTTCACATTGAGTCTGCCAGATCATAAAAAGGAAGATATTTAATACGCAGGAGGATGTGTCGTACAGTCTGACTGTTTGGATGAATGCTAACATGATTACAAGGTGATGGATCAGCACATTACATCAGGGGTTCCCTGTAACTAAATATGTTTATGACTCAATTTGTCATATGCCATGAAATTCAAAGCCTGAACATGTTTTTATCTCATAAGGGGGATCATTGTCAGGAATAACAAATAAATAATATATCCTGCTAACTTGTCCTGTTTTCAGATGATGTCTTAACCCATATAATAAATTATTTATAAATAGAACTCAGGTTACAATAGCCTTACAAAGACAACAACAAACATGTGTTCACATATACATGTGTGCTTTTGCAGTGATGTACTGTACTTGGAGTTAGAATGAGACCTTGAGGGAGGGCTCTGTAGACAGGCTGATTTCAGAGGGGACAAAAAGATCTGTAAATGTGAAAATATTTCCAGCTATTACAAATCATCAATAATTAATGTCATTTAACAATCAATTAACCAGCAGCTACGAGCTTGTATGCATCTTGAAAATTAAATGAAAGCAGTTATAAACAAAATCTTACAGTGCATATTTAGTGGGATTTGGATAGGGAGGAATTACAGTAAATTGTTTTTAAGTGTCTATGTAGCAACTTCTGCGCCAAGATCTCCAAATGGGCCACAGACCAGGCTCTGAGAAACATTAATCCGCCCCGAGTTACACAGATGAAGCAGTTTGTTCACACACTGGGGGAAACGGGACGATAATCTGACATCTCTGGCACCTCACCAGGGTCTGATCTAGTCTTGGTCACCTGACACCGCACACACACCGTGTTCGGCTCCACCTCGCGCGGCGGGTGTGTGACAAGATCCAGCCCGTTATTTCAAGGTTATCTCCTGCAGGAGCCTCACTTTACGGATCCTATGGGATTTCTGATCACCACAGTTTTCCTCTGGGCTGCTGTCGGAGGTAAGCGTTTATCACATTTAATACAGGCTTCAGTTTCAGTGGTAATTAGAGCTCAGTGTGATGTGTCGGTACAAAATGCGAGTGATGGCTCTCAGCAGGCTGCGCCGGAGACCAGCCGCATCTTTCACACACTGCTGCCTCAACTGTAATCATTATACTATTTCTACTAGCAGCCTTTCGGCGAAAACAGACCAATATAAACACGTAAAACATTACTTTCTTGTGCGTACTGAAGGTGTTTGCTAACCTAATGGCGAAAGCCGCAGGGCTTTAGACTAATAGGCTAAACACAGCGTTGTTACATAATTTATGATGCGCCCACCTTTCTGTTTCTATCTCTTGGTCTGCTTCCGTTACTGCTTCGGGAAGAGGTTTTAAAAAGAGAAAAAGAACCATATCTTATATTCACGCACCTCAAACAGTCTAATTTAACATCTTATATAAAGCTGCTTCACACAGGTGAGTGGATCTTCGCACGTGTACGCGTGCTTGCTGCATGTTGACATGCGCGTATTGTGAACCATGTAGGCAAAAATAAGTGCAGGGTTTGAGAATTGTTTTAAAAACGTTAAATAAAGCTGTGCGAAGTGCGGTGTTGTGCAGTAACATGGATAACCAGGGCAGATTATTTGCTGTTGAAGGTGTTAAAGTCTGTTTAAATAATACAGTATGTTGGTAAATAGCTGCCAAACCCCACAATAACGGAGTACAACTAAATCAAAAGCTATATAGCCTTTTAAACTATCAATAATTAAGTTACTGTGGGTAAACAAACAAGGGCAGTGACCTACAACATGCCACTGCAGCGTAAAAGAAAATGCCAAGACGAGGATTCATATTGTTACAAACGCGCAATTGCGCATGCCCGAATAGGTGCGCCCATCCCTGGTCTAGACCTGAGGGGTTCCCAAAGTGTGGGTCGGGATCCCCTGGGGGGGTCGTGAGATGTCTTCAAGATTGTTTATTTTACCCAAGATTGTACATTTTACCCATTACAGTAAATAATATCGATAAAAATAGTAGCTAAGCTTAAAATAAAACCTTGAAAATAGAAAATGTAATGAGTTTTCTGCCTTGCGTTTTCCAGATGACTCCTATGTGCAGGGTTAGTGAACAGTGAATTATCAAAAGCATCAGTAGCAGCAGGTTAATTCATAAAGGAGAAGGAAACACAGCCACATCCAGCTAAATGAAGCCACATTAAATCACTTTGAGGTACAGTGAGGGTCGCAAATCTTTGGCATATTTTGGGGGTCGGGCTGAAAAGTTTGGGAACCCCTGGTCTAGATGTGGCCCTAGTTTTTAATGAAGGCATCATTACAAGCAGAATGTTAGAAGCAATTATGGTGTTTAACAGAGGCTTATGATTGCTGAACTTTCTCAAAGAGTTTGTCAGATGATTGGCTCACTGACAACAGGACGAGCCCATAAAATCAGAACCACATCACAACTTTTGATTTTGTCCAGGTGTCCAAGCTTTTAGTTGGCCTTTGGTAAAGCACACCCACGCACACACCTTTATCTCATGGTCATGCTGAGCATTGCAGGACCAGACTATTGGCAGCTCACGTGTCTGCAGGGGGGTCCAGCAGTAGCCAGGGAATCAATTAGGCCTATTGATCCTGATCTGTACTGATCTGGATGTGAGCTGACACAAACCACAGGGCTTAGATAAAACTCCCAGCTTCTCCATGTGTCATGTCAATTAAAGGTGCAAATGAACATGAACTTCTACCAGGTGTCAATTAGTTGTAGATTAAGTTAATTTGGGATTAACATTTTCAGTTCAGTAAGAGACTCTTAAATGAAGGTGCACTAATTGAACAGGATCCAATGTGCCTCAGCTGGTCCATGCACCAAACTCATAACTACAGAAGGAAAGGTTGCCGTCTGCTGGTTTAGCATGGATTGTGATCTATCAGCTCCTTGTTAGCTTCATTGTAACTCTGTAAGGAAAGGCCCAGATGGCTCTGTTTAGTGTGCCTTTAATGGAAGACTGGCAGGTGTTGATCTGTGACTGATTTAGCCTGGGTGGGAAACTACCTGGGAGCCAAAGGCTTTGGAATATCTGCATCTAGGAGAGAGAGAGAGGTTTAAGCTTCTTTGCTGCATTGCTTTATCACGGTGCTTACCTTAATGAGGGAAAAGCTCAGCCCACGCCAATGCAGGACAAATCATTGCTGCATAAAGTAGTTCACTGGTGCTGCCCTGCATTATACCTCTGTCCTGTTTTCACTGTGACAAAAAGGTAAAAATGTTTCGTTTTAAGTTCTTACTAACAACACATCCCTCTGTTTTTCTCTCTCAGTGGGAAGCCGCCCAGTAAACTCACCTCTTAATGATGCAAAGGTCAGAAAAACACGTTTGTATACCGCTCATCATTCCACATTATATGTATTTAAATTGCTGAATCAGTAATTGTGTGTTTTTATTACCACTGTGCCTCTAGGTTGAATGTATTATTCAAGAAACACTGAATGAGGACAGGTCACATCATGAGTGCAGCCCAAGACTAGAAGGTAATGTAGCTAATTACCGGTTTTCCTTTTAAAGCTTTAAATGTTGAGACAGAGAATTGTTCAACTGAACCAACATGCAATGAACTATTATTAGAATCAGTGATTTGTTTAGAAGTGCCTATAAAGCAGTTAGCAAGGTGCTTTTTCAATCTGCAAATTTAAATGTTGCCTTTAATAAAACTCACCTGTTCAAACTGGCATATTCAGTCTAACTGGACTAGTTGTTATTTTGTATCTATTCATTTTTGTTTGTTTGTTTGTTTGTTTTTATGATGTTTTGATCATGAATGTTTTTTTTATCTGTAAGGTGACCTTGGGTGATTTGAAAGGTGCCCCAAATAAAATGTATTATTATTATTATTAATATTATTATGATTATTGTTATTATTATTATTATTATTATTATTAATAATAATAATAATAATAATAATAATAATAATAATAATAATAATAATAACAACATAAAGCTGAGGAGGGGCGTTTTTGCAACAGCTTTGAAATTAACATCTATAAAACTTCCATGAGGAGTTTTAAGCCATTTATAAAGCAGACTGAAATTAGTATTGATGCCTGTGTAAGACCTGTTTAACCAAACAAGACCATCAGCAACAAGATTGACCATAATACACACTACCAGTCAAAAGTTTGGAAACACCTTTTCATTCAAAGGTTTTGTTTTATTTTAAATTATTTGAAACACTGTAGAAAATAATACCAAAGACATCAAAACTATAAAAGAACATATATGGATTTATTTCATTACCAAAAAAGTGTTAAACAAAGGAGAATATGTTTTATATTTTAGATTCTGTAAAGTAGCCCCCTTTTTCCTTCATGACAGCTTTGCACACTCTTGGTATTCTCTCAGTCTGCTTCATGAAGTGGTCTCCTGGAATGGTTTCTAATTAACATGAGCCTTGTCAAGAGTTCATTTGTAGAATGACTTGCCTTCTTAATGTGTTTGAGACCATCAGTTGTGTTGTTCAGAGGTAGGGTTAGTACACAATGGATAGCCCTATTTGTCTACTGTTGTAATCCAGATTATGGCAAAACCAGATTATTTCATAGTTTAGATGTCTTCAGTATTAATCTACAATGTTGAAAATAATTAAAATAAATAAAAAACATTGAATGAGAAGGTGTGTCCAAACTTTTGACTGTTGTGTAAAGACTTTTCTGCTGCTTCACTGTCGTTATTTTTGCTCACATTTTTGTTCTGTATGTTCTTATTGCTGCTTTATCATTTTAATGAGTTGTTTTCCATTATTTTTGCAGAGGAACTTGATGAAGTACAAATACATCAGGGTCTGCTCAGGGAGCTGCAGAGTCTGGCAGGTGATGGTAAGCAGATGCATAGTGACCCTGCTGTGAACACTTTTTAATGCTAAAGATGTCAGGTCTCATTTAATTTTTCTACACATTGTTCTCAGAGGTGAATTCATTTCTGACACCTGCTGATGCATTTAACCTCATAGTACTGACTGTTGCTGTCTGAATATCGCAGAGAGAGATCGAGAGCGAGATGACGAGAGGGAGCGATATGACTATAGCCCTGCTGAAGACGAGAGCGACTTTGAGGATGAAGATGAGGAGAAAAAGGAGGAGAGTGACGTGACCAGCCCTACACAAAAAACGGATGAAAAGAAAGACACCAAGACAGAGGAAGATGACACTAAAGAAAAGACGAAGGAGGAGCAACATGTTGAAGACAAAGGGGGTGACACTGAAGAGGAGAGAGCCAAGGAGCTGGAGGAGCTGCTAGCTGAGGAGATCAGAAAGAAAGGGAAGGAGGAGGGGAACGATGAGGAGCTGCTGAAAGAGCTGAAAAGGAAACGATACGAGGCGTTGAAGGACAGGGAGAGCCTTAAAGCCTCTGGAGCGGGGCAAAAAGAGGAAGCGAAGAAACAGGATGACAAAGACAAGGATGCTGCAACAACGGAGGACTTGGAAAAACAGAGGATGGATGAGAGGAAGAAGAGTGAGGTGGAATTGATGGTGGAGAAGGAGAAGGTGGAGAAAGAGCTAAAGGAGCTGCTCAAGGAGAAGGAGAGCAAAAGCAGGCCAGAGCAGGAGAAGGAGAGGAAGGAGAAGCAGGAGGAGCTGGAGGAACTCGTAAGGAAGATGAAACGGGTGCAGGAGGAGGAAGGAGAGGAGGAGGTGAAGGTTGGGAAGAAAGAGGAGAGTGTTGGTAAAAAGACGCCAGAGGAGAAGAGCGAGAAGAAGGGGGGAGGAGAAGAGGAAAAGGCTGTGCAAAACACAGAGAAAGAAGACAAGACAAAGGAGGGGACTGAGGTGAAGGAGCCGCAGCAGAAGAGAGTGATGGAGAAAGCCAGCGATGAAGCAACACGACAGTTTGAAAGGGAGAGGGAGAAGGATGAGGAGGACGAGGAGGAGGAAGATGAGGATGAATATGTCCGGGAAGATGGGCAGGAAGAGGAGAATGAAGGAGGTGAAGCTGAAGAAGATGAAGGAGAGGTAAGTTGGTGCAAAGAATATGGAACTGTTGGTGTGTGCTGGTAAACTTTCATAGCACTTTGTTGAATACGTGGTTCTCACTGGTGACCCACAGCACTCTGTGAATATCAGACAGCTACTCTGAGAAACAGACTTTTATTGCTGTTGTTGAATCCTGATCAACCACATCATGAACCACCAAAGTCCTTAAATTGAACATCAGCTCTGTATCACAAAAAAAGGAAAAACGTATTCTGAAAAGCCGTAGCAGCACCAAGGACATACAGATCACACAATTCATACCAAATCAATCCACACAAAGTAGTTCGGCGCATTTATGATTTCAATGATTTCACGTGGCAAAAAATGTTAATTTCCAATAGAATCAGTAAACATCCTGGAAGATATTCTTTAATATTACTCTCAATTCATTCAGGGAGCACAAAACTTTAGATTAATGGTTAATGGCCGACTAATCAATGACAGAGGAAAAAAACAAGAGGAGGAAAACAATGCATCAGTAACTGATGTTAAAAACATAAAAGAAGCATGGGGGTTTCGTCTCACCCTGTTGGGATTCTATTCCATACAACCACCCGCTCACCATACATTGTCCCTCATATTGCACACAGCAAGTGGTTTCTCATGCCTTTTTGTTAATTAAAAGAGCAACAATTCTGGGAACTGGTCTCCTCTTTTTACAAACGTTTACAGAGTTCTGTAAAAAGAAGAAATGATGTGGGCGCAGACTCAGCCTACTGGTTAAGTTGTGCGCCCATGTAGTGAGCGGCCTGGGTTCAAATCCAGCCTGCAATGGTTCCCCTCATGTCATTCCCCCACTCTCTATCCCACTTTCCTACACTATCCACTGTCCACTCTATAAATAAAGGTGTGCAACAAAGTGGTAAACATGCCCCTGTCACAACTTTTTTTAAACATGTTGCTGGCATCAAATTTGAAATAAGCATTTTATATCTTTATATTTCATAAAACAATCAAAAAATCCAGCAGCAACATTTGATATGTCATCTTTGCACTGTTTTCAATTAAAAATAGAGTTTGAATGATTTTTAACCATCTAAAAAAATGTTGAATTCACATTTACACAGGGGGCACCAGTTAGTCTAGTGCCCTAAGGGTGTGCCCCATGTTCAGAGTAGTAGAAGTCCTCATCACAGCAGTGGTTGATTCAACTCCTGGGCATGATCCTTTGCAAAAAAACCTGCACAAACAAACAACAAACAATCAAATTAATGAATAAATAAAATGTACACAGTGCTCAACTTGTTTTGGAATTGGGGTTGCATAAAACGAAAAACAGTGTTGAAGATTTAAATGCAGCAATGATGAAGTAGTCTTGAGTAGCAATTTGAGCTTTTCTATGTTAATTTCTGGAGATGGTACTGACTATTTTTATTTATTTACAGCAAAACTATGATTTACTGTAAAGAAAAAAAATAAGCCGAGCAATTAAGATCATAAAACTATCAGGAAAATATTTTCTAAGGAAATAAATCAGCTGACGACTTCGGTCATTTAAGTGTAGACTTACGGTTCTGGAGTCTCCCCCTGCTGGTCATTAAAAATACTGCAGGATTAACTCACTTCTACTTTGGCTTCATGTTTGATATTAAGAGTCCACATCCACTTTTTACAAACACTATTGTACAAAATCATTTCAGTTACTTGAGAACTATAAACCAAAGCCCTACCTCAGGTTTCTGCATCATGTATTGTTTTTTTCTTTTCACAGGAGCTGCTGGAGATTGAAGCAGAGTTGCGCAAAGTTGCTGCAGAGCTGAGGGAGCTTCGCCGAGGATAAGACACACACACACACAAGTGTGCACACACACACTACACAGCAGACTGACTAAACCCTTTGTTGCATACACAGCCGCACATTCAGCTCACACGTTTTCCTTTTAACAGCCTTCAAATCCCCTCAGCACTCAGAGAAATGTCTTTAGTAGAAACATTAGTCAAATCTGGTGCAAGCTGGTGTTTCAGTTCTGCTTTTAGATTCCCTGGGAAAAGATTACACTATTTCTGCAATGCTCAGTTGAATGCATCTGAGTGTTGAAGAGAGGGAGGTGCAATTTTTTTGGGAATCTGAAAAGCCTTTGTGTTCATGTCCGCCTGAGTCCTGGTCTCAGTCCCTGTAAATGCTGTTTGTAAGGTAGACAGGTGATTGTACTCTAGTTATAAACCGCCATGGATGTAAAGCGTTCCAAAACTGTCTGTACTTTTGACTGCAAAACACAAACACCATCATCTTTGAAATCTCATGAATACTAGCATCAGTGCTTCTTTTCTCTGCAGGTATTATCCTAAAGGTGTATTCTTAACAGGAACAAAGGTTCTCTACTAGCAGTAATGTGTGTGTTTCAATGTATCTTTTGTGCAATAACTGATAATTATGTGTCAGCTGTTCCTGCTGTTCTGACTGTTAACATGTATTACTGATATTTCTACACAGGAGTCAGTCATTATTTCCTCTTCGTTTCTTTGACGATAGAGTAGAAACAAGGATTGTGTTTCATTTGGCTCATGCACTGTTAAAACCAGACTGTTTGTGAAGAACCAGAGTGACACAATCAAAAACAGAGGGAGTTGATCAGACTTGTAAATTCTGCACGGTAACACTTGTGACAGATACTGCAGTTTGTATTGAGTGTGGTTGGTGTGTGCGGTGACAGGATGTGATTTAGTTAGAGCTTACAAGGTCTAAATGTGTTACTTCAGGTTCTCAGCCAGCTTTGCACTCTTATCTTAACAAGCCAAGGAGGAGTCGAGGGAAGAGGGAGACACTAAAGCCATTTTGTTGTCTTTTTGGTAACAATTACATTGATAAAGGCTCAGTATTGTTACATCACAGTTTTCATGGCTGTCTTGACATTTTTGTAAATATAAGATATCACAGTCTGCAAGCCAAGGTCATTGGAAATATGAAGCTGCAGCGCCCCCAAGAGGACACTGAGTAGAAATGCACACAGTGCAGGATGAACAGGGTTACCATTGGAGGCCAATGTAATGCAATAACACTGTAACGACTACAGCACACGTGAATGCAATAATTAGCCAAATGATGAATTATTTTATGTATTTTAATATGTAATCAAAGTGCATCATATTGTACTCGTAACTCTCTTTTTCTACACGGCCAAGACTTACCACACACTAAACAGGTTCTAATAACACATAACAAGTCCACACTGAGGAGCTCATTACTGTCTATTCCAAAGAGGAGAGATTTGCTCACTTTAGAACATTTAAAAACATTAAAGTACTGTTGTTTTCTTTTTCTATAGAAGTGCAACATGTTTGAAGAATGTGTAACAAACAAACCAGCAAGAAAGATGTAGAGATGTCTGTGTGGGGGGGTCGTCATAGGGGCACAGAGGACATTTCAAACAACAGGATAACAACACCATTTGTAATATTACTGGCCAATCAGAGTGCTGTATTTTGTGCCTGCTGTATCTTCTTCTATGCTACCTGTCAATCAATAAACCCAAACTGAATTAAACTGTAATGTGTGGTCTGTTTGGTTTGTCTGTTAGAAACCACGGCAGAGTCAGTTCACATGAAAAAAAAAGGTTAGTGTGATTTTTAGAATGAAGTCAAGGCACAAATTAAAAATATAAAGCTTTTTATGAATGAAACTGAGGAGTTTATATGTCCCGTGAAGAAGATGACACAGGAAAGTCGGTTTCTGAGGTAACTGAAATACTGGAGGTCGCAGCACTTGTTGTCTTTGTTGGTTCAGGAGAGTCAGAAGCCCGGGGAGCAGAGCAGGTCTTCTGGTCCAACACTGACTGGATGTGGCCGAGCAGAGAGGAGAAGAACTGTGGCACTCCCTCGTAGCCTAAGAGAGAGACAGAGGACGTGAGTGAGAGCATCATGAAATATGTGAGTATGTGTGTATGTGTGTGTGCGACTGCAATACCTGGAAAAATGTTGATGTCAATGACGGTGAGAGTGTGCGTTTGTATGTTGATGATGACGTCCACACCAAATAGAGCCATGCCGAGCTGGGCTCGGAGCTCTCTGACCAGGGCAGCCACGGCTTCAGAGCTGGGTGGAGGCAGGCATGGCATCTGTTCATCCAGCTTTGAGAGCAGGCAGAGAAAGGACAATATAACGTTTTGATTTCAGCCAAAGACATGACAGCTCCCCAAAAAGTGAAACTGAAAGATTCAGAGCTCCTACGTAACATGTATGACTTACTTCTGTGAGATTAGAGCTGGACTCGGGTTTGGACACCTGATGGCTGTTGAAGAAGATTGTTTCTCTGTCTGAAGGCAGAGAGTAAAACATTTAGAGAGGATTCAGGGAGCAATAGAGCAAATAAAAAAGACACATGACATATGATGAAGCAGACAAAGTGGAAAATGGTGTGACACACAAGGAGAGATAAAAAGAAAAGGACAAGATGGGGTAAGAAATGAGTGAAGAAAGGGGACAAGGCGAGAAGAAATGGACAAGGAGGGGAAGTAAAAAGACAAACAAAAAAGACAAAAGCAAAGAAAATCTGTGAAAAGTTGGAAATTACTGGATGAGGGAGGAAAAAGATGAAATAAGAAAAGCAGAGGAATAAACAAGATAAGCAAAAGATAAGCAAAAGATAAGGAAAGGAAGAAAGAGGGGAGGAAAGGTGAGATAGAGTTTAAAGTACAAAAGGACAAGGCAGAAAATGAATGAAACTGAAAAAGGGAAAAGCTAGGTAAGGAAAGACAGGGAAGGACAGGAACTGACCACAGGGACCGGGGGGGAAGTTCTTGAGTGAAGGTCTGTCGACACAGAAGTGTCGCTCTCCCACCACAAACACCTTGTGCAGCACAGCCCCGTGGTTGACGAAGCTCTGGAGCACACAGGGCGGATGGACATCATTCAGACTGCCTGCACTGAAGATCAGGGACATCTGCAATACACAGATATTATGCACAGATGTTTAATCAATGAAGAGAGCAAATGAGTGATACAAATGTGGCTGTACATCAAGAATTAAACCAAACTACTCACCTCGTGGGAGAGCAAGCCGTGTGCCACTCTGGTTTTGCAGACTGAGGTCAACAGAGAAAAAGAGGAAGTGTTGTGTTTGTTTTCTTGAAATGTAACTATCATTATCTTGTTAATTATGAAAGCAGAAAAATTAGATGGAAATAAAACCGGATGAACTGACTGAGAGGAAAACTCAGGCCCTGTGTCATCACAGTCTGCTGAATGGATGGCAGGTCACTGCTGCTGTGGATCTCCAGGTAAGGAGGACTGCAGATCCGCCAGTCTGGTGAAGAGAATTGAATAAGAAAGGCTGTTAGTGGCCATAGAAAGCTAGAGGACACACTGTACAATAACAGTTTACCTCGTAGTGAATTGCGCAGCTTGCTCATGATCTGGTAAGATGCAAAGCGGTCTAGAAGCTGGGTCATGGCAGGTAGGGGGTCCAGAAGAACTGTACTGGGATGAGCGGATACATAGCTCTGCAATGTTAAAGACAAAGTCAACAGCCAAAAGATTGTAAAGAATGCTGAGACACTCATTCTTCTGTATTTTGAGGCTGTATCCTTTCTCAAAAACATGTAATGATTTTAATAACTGCTTAACATGAAACAAGATTCACAAGGTAGTTTATTTTGTGTTCACTGTAAATGCTGTTAAAAGCTAATTCACTCCTTATTTTTAACGTTATAGCATCATGACAAACTCATTCAAGCAACCTTTGTATCTGTAATTGCCTACAGTGATATTCTTCACATGCATGCTTCCTCAGCCTCTCTGAAAATGTGTCCCATGCTGCATTGCGATTTGCCTCTGGTTTAGGATTTCACACACATCGCTGTGTCTTGTATGAAAAAGAATTTTTGTCTTCCTTACATAACAGAAGAGTGGAGCATTGGAATGTCTTATTCATTTTATCTGCTAATCTCTAAAACTGTCAATGGCTGGCTTCTCTGACTCACTCTGTCTTTGGTGAAAGTGCTTTTAATGTTTCCTACACTTCATCCTGGTCTGAAAGTCACCCGAAACTATATCAGTCTAGATTGAACTAAAGTCAATTTGAGGATTGTTTGACCAGTGTATTCACATGTTTTACTGCTGAACGCTGATAATCTATCTGTTAATTTTTATGTGAAACTTTTTATGCTGCTGTCTTTGCCAGGACTCCCTTGTTCAAGAGATGTTGCATCTTAGTGGGATGACTATGATCCCAAGCTGCATCAGGTAAAAACAGTCATTTTTTTACTTGGTTAATTCTCAAAGCAGCCTTACCTGGAAGTTGGTCAGGAGCTGCTGTGATTTGCTGTCATACTCAGCCTCCACGATGACATCAGACAGCTTGTGGACGATGACGTCAAAGGGTCCCTGTGGCACCAGCGGCTGAGTGAGGTCAATCTGACAAAGGAAAGACACTTTTGCATGTATATAGAGGATCTGTCTCAGTAGTACCAAAATTACAATGTACAAATGACTTCTTCATGGGTAACGTTTGGTAATTAATGTCACTGACTTATAAAACAGGTGCTATGTTATACATTCTGTAACATTTCAAGGGAAAAGTGATGCACCCTTCTGTCACAGTTTAAAGCTAGTCTTGCAGCTCTATTTTGCACTAACTGTAATTTTTATAAGTCTGTTTGTGATGCACTAAACCACACTGCTGGCAGTTATTCAGTGGGTAAGAAGTAAAGTCTGTATAACTTGACAGATGCAGTGTTATGATAAGAATGTACTGCATCTTTTGATAACTGCCAGAGCTCTCCCCATAACTCTGACGGTTCTCTCAAACATACAATCAAGAAAATGCATGACTGAAGTCAACATAGTTCTGTGTTAAACAGAGACCCTGTCACTATACAGGTATTTACATGAAGTCAAATATCTGTGCAATTACAGCCATTGTTCACAGGTTTGTCACAAGCTGGTTGTAGGAGGCGGCTGCAGGTGGCTTTGACATGGATTACCGAGTTTGTAGACATCTGAACGTGACACATACTATGTGTGCGTGTGCACGTGTGTGTAGCTGCGCAGTGTTCCCACACTACTGTCACTAAAGCTATACTTAAAATGCAACAGCTTAACCTCTTAAACACATGAATTTGTATAGTACTGCATGTCTATAGACAAATGATAAGGCATTTTTGCAATGAAAATACCTCAAATGAAGATGGATACCTAACAATCTTTGCATGCACACCACTCCTTGTTTGTGTTAGACTTACCAGGAATGTTTTTCATCCCCTCATCATAAACCCTACTGGTTATGCTAGTTTCATGTATTACAATAAAAAAGAACATACCTCCACCACCTCCACTCCATGCCCCCTGCAAGAATAAACACTGACATGTTTATATAATTGAGGTTTAATTGCACAACAGTTACTTTGTGCACAACAGGGTTGACAATGACTAAGACTGTTGGAAAAATTAACACAACTCTGCCCTTTCAGACTGGGTGTCACCCGTTATTAATGGCTCTAATAGTCATTACAGTGATCCCTCACTGTGATCATTCACAATGCAGAAAAAAGAAGAAGAAATCAAATACATCCTTCGTTTGCAATGGGGTTCCATTCAGTATTTGACCTAAAAGGAGCTCTATGAAAGCCAAGAGGGCCAGATAGATATTCACTAATCTTGAGACATGAATTCAAGTCAAAAACAGGAACTTACGCACAGAACTCTACAAAGGCGTCCAGGTTCATCCTCCTGCGCTTCTTGTCGCTCAGACAGAAGCCCACCCTGCGGCCTGACATTGGGCTGTGAGTGTGGGGGCCACAGGCAGCAGAATGACAGCAGAGACAGTCAGAGAGGGGGCAGTGGGCTCTTCTCCATTCAACCCTCCCTCTGGTGATACTCCTGTCAAGTCTTCGCCAGTCAGTCGGTCTCTGAGGCGGCGTCTCCTCTGTGTCATGATCACTTTTAAACTACAGGAGGAGAGACACTGACAGAGCTAGTCTAACTGGTAGAGTCACTTGACTTCCTCATAACTGCTGCCATCCAATAAAACTGAAGGCTACGGTGGCCCTGAAGGACAAAACAAATTTACAAAAGATGAAACACTTTAAAAGTTGGACACAAATTTTCATTTTGGAATACATTTTTTTTATACAACAAAATCAAATCAGCAAAACACTTTTACCAAGGCCAAAACAAATGTACATTTAAGATTTTTTTTTTAGAAAAGATGAAACAAAGTTGGAGACAATTTTACAAACAATGGAACACTTTTACCATTTCTGAAACAAAAGCATTTCATTTTTTACGGAAAGGGAATGTACCAAATACCGAAGGTGATCCGGAAGTGATCGAGTGAGGGGTCATTTAATTTGTTTTGATGGAAAGAAACCAAACGGAGCGACATGGTTTTCATAATAGGACATCCTCGGGTCTCAGAGAGAGGTGTCAGGTGACCTCAGATGAAAAAGCATCATGTCTCCGGAAAAGCTCCGTCATATCATGTGTCAGAATCATAGACTGTATAAAATATGGACGTAGTATACGTGACGTCACCCATCTTCTCCTGAGAGCTGTTTTGAAACAAATCGACGGCAGCAACCATATTGGTAATGCGGAACTCAACTTGGCAGAGTGTGACATAGTGTGAGTCTCTTAGCCAATGGCTGTGTGTTTCCGACCGGGAGTCACGTCAGTCATGTCCTTATTTGGACAAAACTGGTAATCTTAATATCTTCTTTACCATCACGTTAGAAAGAAATTCACCCCCCGTACAGTGTGTGCCATTAGAGAGATTAGCTTCATAGGGCCAAGCCGTCTTTTGAACCAGGCTGTAAACATGTTTATTAATGCTGCAAAGATTGTCTTTTTCCCATTCATATCTATGTGGTTCCCGGTGTTTCTGCAGCCAGCCTCAAGCGGATTTTCGATGTATTGCAGTTTATAGCACTTCCGCGTTGGCTTCATCATTTGAGAACGGAGTTTGCCGCTTGGTCAGAATTCAGATGAAACTCAGATGAGCCTCAGACCACATCACCTCAGGCTAAACAGAGTCAGGCTAAAAGGAGTCAGACTTAATGGTAAAAGTGTTCCGTGGTTTGTAAAATTGTCTCCAGCTTTGTAAAAGTGTTTTGATCTTTTATAAATTTGTTTTCTTAAATGTAAATTTGAGTTGGCCTTGGTAAAAAAGTGTTTTGCTGATCTAATTTTGTTTAATAAAATGTAAAATTGTTTTCCAAAATGTAAATTTGTCTCCAGCTTTGTAAAAGTGTTTAATCTTTTGTAAATTTGTTGTGTCCTTCAGGGCCACCGTAGCAGGAGGACGGCCATTCAGCAGCACATCACGGACAACAAGTGAAAGAGAAAGTAAATTTAAATCGGGGAAGTAGCTCCATTACACTGCAAATCATTCAGCAGCAGAACGGACATGTTTCTCCCTTTAAGCTGAAATTAGACCGAATACATTTTCAGTGCGACATAAAAGAAAACATAAAACTTCCTGAAGTTCACCTGAGGTCACCTGAGGAGACTGAATATGTCGCGCGGGTCAAACGCAGGTTTCGACCGACACATCACCATCTTCTCACCGGAGGGCCGACTCTACCAAGTCGGTAAGAAACACATGTACTCCGGGAACTGCGTCAAATTGTGCTGTTTTATTTTGTGCTACACAAGAGAAGTGTACAACTTACTTCAACTTACAAGGACCTCTACCAACATAAACAATAATGTTTTGTTGGAAATTTGTAACTAAAATGGTTCGCTTTCCTGGGTATGTGTTGAACGCAGTTAGCATCAAAGAGTGCACAGAGCTCTCTCCTTTAATGTGTGTACAGGTTACATATTGATACACTTCATCACTATGAAGTCAGGTAAAACTCTGCATGTGATTTTATGGCTGGAAGACCAAAAGAAGACTCCACATAGATGTTCAGGAGTTGCACTTCAAGTGACTTGGCTAAAAAGTCTGCACACTGCTGATTTTAGTACGGAGGCCCTGAATGGACATCCCATAATAACCCATCCCTGGTTTACTTTATTTCCTGATGAATTTGCAGCTATTTTGAATTACAACACAGATTCCCCATAAGTTGGTTTTAACTGTATTCTTGAAACTTTTTCTCATTATTTTGGGATGACAAAGCCAGTTTTTCTGTTGGGCTATAACACGATAACAAGATTCTTTTTTAACTATCAAAAACAAAACAAAAAAAGAAACATGATTAGACTGTGATTGGACTGCAAGACTGCAACATGTCATGCAACCATTGGCTCCTCCAATGAGGACGGATGTGTTTATCAATCAATCCATCAATCAATCAATCAATCAATCAATCAATCAATCAATCATTCAATCAATCAGACTTTTTTTATGAAGCATTTTTCATACAATGACATTGTAACACAAAGTGCTGTACATTAAAACTACTTAAAATAGGATACATTAAGAAAAAGATCCCAACCCCATCCCTGACCCAAAACCCACCCCGCAATCCTAAGGTTAAGAACACAATATGTGCAACAATAGTAATAAAAACAATACAAATAAAATAATTAAATAGGTTTCTGAAGGAACTGAGGAAACACTCTCATGATATCTTAATGAGGAAACACTGGAGGTAAAATAAGATGTTAAAACTCAACACAGGAAATTAAAATCACCAAAATAAAATACATTTATAAGATGATAAAACTCTAAAATATTAAACCATGGAAAGATAATAAGATGCTATACTCTATACTAAATGAAATAAATAAGTAAATAAATAAATAAATAAAATGGAATAAAAGTGAATACAATATGAACTAGATAATAAATCAATAACTGAATAAATAAATAAAACTGTTATAAGAATAAAACTCAGTTAAAAGCGAGACTAAAAAGGTAGGTCTTGAGTTTGCTTTTAAAAATGTTGATGCTCAGTGCAGCCCTCAGATCTTCAGGTAGGGTGTTCCACAGGCATGGGCCGTGATAATAAAAAAATAATTATTTATTTTTGTTTTGAGCATTTGCAACTCTGGAGACACACGTAATGATCATCCAGATCTCATTATCCCTGAAAAACAAAGAAAATAAATGTCTGGATGCATGTTCGCTCAGAGCTTCCATAGAGGCTTGATATCAAATCCTGTACTGCTGTTGTGTTGCATTATGAACTTAATGTCACTCACTCTGTGTGTATAACATTTGTTTTCTTGCAGAGTATGCCTTCAAAGCCGTCTCCCAAAGTGGCTTGACCTCTGTAGGGATCCGGGGGACAGACAGCTCTGTGGTGGTCACACAAAAGAAAATACCTGTAAGATGATATGATGCAGAAACACACAGACAGTTTATAATCTGAGTTCAAGCTAAACGCTGAAGCCACACAAGAGTCCTGACTCCAGCTTTTTGCTGACCTGACTGTCAAATCTAAGAACAAAGATGCTGTTATGAAAGAGCAAGCACTCATGTTACCAAGCCAAATACTACTTTATTTCAAGCTTAAGCTTAAAAGACACACTGTGGGTATCAGCCAGCAGAATCTCCCTTTTTTTTTAGTTATAGTTTTGGGCATTGTTGCCTTTAACGGACAGGACAGATGAAGAGAGACAGGAAATGTGGGGAGCAGAGAGGGGGGGAGGACATGCAGCAAATGATCGAGGCTGGAATCGAAACTTGCGATCTCTGCGATGAGAGCTATAGTCTCTGTATATGGGGCACGCTTAGACCGCTAGTCCAACGGCACCCGACCAGTAGAATCTTCCAAAGGAAATATTAGCATCTTCCCTTTGAGAAGATTTCTACCAATCATAGGCAGAAAAAGTATCTGATATATCTGACATACGCAAGACCTCAGGTATAATGCATTTGTTATCACTTAGGAGTGAGGCAAAATACATATGCCATAATCTATCATTGTCCTGATGCCATAAAATGATCGTATTGCTGCTAAATATATTGATATTTTGAATTATAATAACACAACAATCTGAAGAGATTTTCCTTTTGATTTGGATCAACAGGTTAATAATTAAAGGCTCCTTACAGTGGCGTTGATCACATAAATCTTGCACTTTACCTTTTAGGAGCATTAAGTACTGTGTGTGTTAGTTCATTAGATATCCTGGTCTATCATAATATGATTGTCTTGCAGTGTATTATCACAGATTGCTGTATCATGATATCATAGCTATGATGGCTTATGTTTGCGTATCGTTTTATCTGTATTTCTTTTTCTTTTATCATACCCAACTCTTAATTTACAGAGTAGAAAGTCCTTGCTTTTGCACCTTTTGTAAAAGCACTCTTGTTTTTTCACAGTTATAAATGAATACTTAACACTACAGTATCATTTCATTTACTAAGTTGAATGTGACTCTCTCCTGTCCTTTCTCTGGCTGCAGGACAAGCTGCTGGACCCCGTTACTGTGACCAACATGTTCAAACTCACCCCACGCATCGGCTGTGTGATGACTGGACATAATGGTACTAACACACACACCTAATCACACACACATACTTAAAATAAGCATGAAAAACAACTGATAGGTTACATATTTTATGGGTTTTATAATTCTTCTTTTATTGAAGTTCTCGTCTCTCTGCTGTTGTCTCATTTATATTTGTTAAGTAATGAATTTACTATTCTTCATTTGTCTTTACACCATCTTCCTCCCCCTCTCTCTGTTGCAGGGGACAGTCGTTCTCAGGTTCATCGGGCACGAGTGGAAGCAGGAGAATGGAAATATAAGTATGGTTATGACATCATGGCGGATGTGTTGTGTCGCAGGTTGGCAGATATCTCCCAGGTGTACACACAAAATGCTGAGATGAGGCCTCTGGGCTGCTGTGAGTACAGTGTGTTTAACTCTGTCTTGTTGACATACATGTCTTTGTTCATCCTGCTCATCATTATCAATGTCTCCTCTCTTTTTAAATGTATTATCAGTTCTTTATTAGTGATACAGTTACTATCACATTCAAAGAGTTGAAATACCAAATGTTACGGCTGCGGTATGCTGCTGATTTTTAATAATGTCTGACCTCATCATGGGGATGGAGGAAAAACAGATATTGCAATTTTTTGATTATTGTGGCATCACTTTATCAATAAATTGGCAACACCATTCTTTTAATAGAAATTATTTATATATATACTACCAGTCAAAAGTTTGGAAACACCTTCTCATTCAAGGGTTTGTATTTATTTTAATTATTGTAAACACTGTAGATTAATACTGAAGACATCTAAACTATGAAAGAACATATATGGAATTATTTAATTAACAAAAAATTGTTAAACAAAGCAGAATATGTTTTATATTTTAGATTCTGTAAAGTAGCCCCCTTTTTCTTTCATGACAGCTTTGCACACTCTTGGTATTCTCTCAGTCTGCTTCATGAAGTGGTCTCCTGGAATGGCTTCTAGTTAACATGAGCCTTGTCAAGAGTTCATTTGTAGAATGACTTGCCTTCTTAATGTGTTTGAGACCATCAGTTGTGTTTTTCAGAGGTAGGGTTAGTACACAATGGATAGCCCTATTTAACTACTGTTGTAATCCAGATTATGGCAAAACCAGATTATTTCATAGTTTTGATGTCTTCAGTATTAATCTACAATGTTGAACATAATTAAAATAAATAAAAAACATTGAATTAGAAGGTGTGTCCAAACTATTGACTGGTCGTGTACATATAAATGATGGTTAAAAACACACTTACCTTTTGAGTCCACTAGATGGTGCTGTTGGTCTGTGTCTCTCTTTGGCCATTTCATTTTGTATCAAAGGAATTCCACGGTTTAAAAAATAAATAATTTTATGATCTGAATAATGTTCTAAATCTTAACGATAACATCTTGCAGCTAAGGTTTTCTGAAATATTTTTCCGTATGACCTCTGGTGATTCCCAGCCTCTGTCCTCTGGATCGCTCCCTTGTCTTTGCTTTTCAATTCCCTTTACTATCTTTCCCCCCAAGTTTGCACATATTTTATTCTCCTTTCTCTCTGTGTGGTATCTGTAAATATTGTCCGATGTAATGCATTTTCTCTCTCCCTCCTCCTCCCTTTCTGCAGGTATGTTGCTGGTGGCTGTGGACCCCCAGCAGGGTCCTGTCCTGTTTAAATGTGACCCTGCAGGATACTACTGTGGCTTCAGAGCCACGGCCGTTGGGGCCAAACAAACGGAGGCGAACAGCTACCTGGAGAAGAAAATGAAGAAGAAGCCCGAGCTGACCCATGATAGGGCTGTACAGGTGAGAAGTAGGAATATTTAGCTATTGGCCCGATTAAAGCTGGGGTTGGCAGTCTCGGAAAACTAGCATGAATTTGAATGTAGCATTTCCTCAGGACTCCGTCTAACCCCTCCCCTCCTCCCTCAGAGCTCCTCCAAAACGACGCCCCCCGCTCACATGCACGAGCGCCGCTGACTTGCAACCATATGATGGTGACTGATTCAAAAGCGGTCCTCACCAAAACATTATCATAGTGAAAGTTAAAAACACAAACAAACATGGCTGCTGTTAGTACTCACAACTGTCATGCTAGCATTATCCAGTTGTACCAGTGACACGATATCAGGAGAAAAGTTATAACACATATAATACTGTAACAGCTCTACTGTTTGTTAAACGTGTTCAGTGTAGATGTTCTTAATTCCTACAGTGTTGACGGTCAGTGAAGGCATCAGGAGAGGTGTAGAGTGTGTGAGCTGGAGAGAGGAGAGACAAGAGGAGAAGTTCTTTATTCATTCAAACATTGATTGTTGCTTTGTTGGTTGGCGTGATCACGGCCGACAGTGACCGGTTATTAAAACTAAACGTGTGCACGAATCGGCTTGTCATCACTACAGCGTCCGGACGGACGCTACAATAAATATACATTTTCTGTAGGACTTAGTAAATGTCATTCATTCTTTTGCTTGTCAGAGCCCCCGTGGTGAGAGCTTTTTAGACTCTGATCCGGACTACAGTCCTGAGCAAAGCACCTCATCGGGTCAGAGGGGACAGGCCCGAGGACGAGCGAGAGGGGCAGTCAGTAGAGTCAGGGGAAGCAGAGGCAGGAGACGGGGACGGAGAGTGCACGCCGGGAAATGTACGCCCAGGAGGCGGGCAGAACAACAGGACGGGATTTGAATGGTTTAAAATTTTGGCACCCAAAAAAGGCTGATTGGTTGGTGTTTTCCCAGGTTTACTCCGGCTGTAGATAGCAGCTTTTCTTCGCTCTTTTTTAAGAACACATTATGTATTGATTGCCATCAGGACATAAAGATCATTTTAACCAGTATAACAAAAAGTGTATCTAAATCTGATTACCAACCCCAGCTTTAATCTGTGCTGCTGGGATGTTTTACAAACCATCATTATACACACATATATCAGTCTCCATTAGTCACACAGGATGTACATCACCATTATGCTTGGCAAAAAACAGGTCAAGGAAACGTTTGTATGAGATTATTCATGTAAAAGTGAGAATTTGTTAGCTGCTTTCCTGAAATTATAAGTGTGCAGGTTTTAACGCCTGATTATAATCTGGTTCTTACTTTTATAATACGTCTCCTCTATCTGTGGATCTCTGGTCCATGTGGGGTGAAGTCACTTGACATCAGCATTATCTAGACTAAAGGGATGATTACTGAATCATGAATGTGCTCCATCTGACCCTCCCACTACCCTCACTTTCTGTCTCTGCAGTTGGCTATCACATGTCTGTCCTCCGTCCTGTCCCTGGACTTTAAGTCCAGTGACCTGGAGATCGGCGTGGTCACCAAGGAACAACCAAAGTTCAGGTAACGTGATTGGACGGGCTCTTCATCAGCTTGACATCACACTTCCTTTTCCACAGATGATGGATGTTACATTAAGACATGAATGGAGACAATTTAGATCTTTTCTTTGTATTTAGTTTGATTTATTTGAAGTAAGAGTTTTGGAACTTTACTTAGAGCTTTTTAATGTATCGTCCTCTTTCCTTCTTCTATTTTTCATTGTACATCATTTATTCCTCCTTTTGTTTGTGGTAACTCCCATTTTCTTTCCTTTCTTTCTTATGCAGGACGCTTTCAGAGGAAGAGATAGAGGTTCACCTGGTTGCCATAGCAGAACGGGAGTAAAGGTGCCCTCACAAAGTTCAGGCCGTGATTTAGAGTATCATAGTATTTTAATACCAGTGTGTCTCAAATTAACACCGCTGTAAGTAACTAAAACATAAACATTTTATATGTATGTCCATGTACAGACTAAGAAACTCTGTGTGAAAGACTCAAGAATTTGAGATTACAAGAGATGTTCAGTGGACTTCCAAAAACGTCAGCTTAAATGAGTGACCCAATGTTTGAATTCTGGTTTTGCATCTTCACTTCTAAGGTCTTGGGAACTAGGGAGTCAAAATGACTCTTGATGTTATTTTTTTGGATGGATGTAACATATTTTCCATATTTTTTATAATACCAGCCTGGTCGTCATCTTTACACTTGCAGAGTTTCATTTCAACAAGTCCATTATAGTCACTGTAAACCTATTTGAAACAACTGTCATAATAAAATCAATCAGCAAAGGAAACAAAAACATTGTTCTGTTTTTATTTAATTGGAATTGTTTTGTTAGAAAATTGACTTTTCATCACACACTTGAAAAGATAAATCAGGTTTATGCCTCTCCTGCAAAATACACTCCTTAAAAACGTCCCTACTGAAACAGTAGATGGCGTCAGTGAGATGAGAACGCCTGATTTTAGCCTCCTTGTTACGGACTTCAGCCTGTCAGTTCAACGGACTGGAGAAATGGCAAACCTTCTTAAAAGTGTACCATTCATTCATGCACAGCCAGGCTAGCACACAATATTATCAGGTACAAAAACAACATATAAAGAGCATGAATTAAGCCCTGCATCATCAGTGAATGAGCTCCTAAACAGAACCTTGTACTTTGACACATAATGAGTTGCAATGGTTTTACTTTGTTTGACACTTTTACCCACAAAAAAGCTCAGAAGTGTGAAAGTTTTTTTTTCCTCCTGATGGTGCCTCCTCTTTCTCTGTGTATTACTATTACATACAGTTTAAACAAAGAATCTAATTCTACATTCATCAGTCATTTAATATCCACACTGGGTTACACAGATGAAAAGAAACAAACATAAACTTAAGCATGATTGCATTCGTTGCTGTAATTGCACTGTACTATTACTTTACCACTCACATTTTCATATTTTATTGGACTTTTATTGGATTACAGAATAACTGTGAAAGGATTTATGCATCTTTCTGTAACTCTTAAACACCCCACAGCTTCTCTGAAGATCCTCAGGATTTTCAGAACCCTCATTTGAGCATCACTGATCTGCTGAGTAACAATGAGGCTAAATCCACAGAGGGTATTTTTGACTGTGGAAAGAATGGATGAGGACTCGGGATTAAGAGCAGTCACTATAGAGAACACGCACTCTATCAAACATGCCTGAGTGTTTGGCTACTCCAGCATCAGTGATACTAGTTTAAAATTGCATTTGATTAGTATTATTATTATTAGTGATTAATTGATATCAGTTCTGTTGACAGACACCAGCTCATCAGCAAATAATATTCCATACACCAATGTCAGTAGCCAGTTTATCTGTGTCTTATTGCATCTCTAACATATCAATGTTGTGTGGACAAGAGGTTATTTATAGGGCAGAAGAAGTCACCTGTTGGACTAACTCTGATTTGTTTTCATGCTCAAACATGGAAGAAAATGCCAGCAGCGTGGGAGCATTACATCGCCTCTGAGAGTCAGTGACTGTAGTTTGTAAGACATGTTCAAGTTACATTTTAAGAGAGATTTAAGAGGAAAGACTACCAGCAACAATTTAAATGAATGAAATCTCAAAACAGACCAATGCAAAAAACATCGATGTTAGGATCAGCTAATTTATAGAATCAGCCCAGGCCTCTAATTACTAGATAAAAAATGTCTCTACAGCGCTGTCCAGCCTTTCATCCTTTCTCTCCAATGTACCCTTTCTGTACCACTAGATGGCAATGTTGTGTCAGCCTCCCTCTCCCTTTCATAACAGATTTCAGGGTTTCTGTGTGATTTACTATTTGAGGAAAACTATTTTAACCCTCGTAAACAAATACACCTCCGGTCTTCGGACATTGCGTGTGTCTTTGTCAGGCAGCCAATCCTAGCCTGACCTCTCGTTATGTGTGTGTGTGTGTCTGTCTGTGTGCGTGTCTGTGTCTGTCTGTCTTTGTGTGTCATGAGTTTTCACCCAAGTCACCCTCAGACCTGAGGTGTGTCCTGTTAAACGACTGAATGCTGCATGCAGTCTGAACAAGTGAGAACACACATATACACTTTGAAGAAAATGCTGAATTACAGGGTCAACACTTTATTTCATCAAGAATAAATTAAGTACAAATAAAAATATAGTCTATTAAACTCATACTTTTTTCAATTCTTACTTACCTGCAATGCATGTGAGGAATTATCTGAACTATGAAGTAAAGATTTAGCTGATGAAGCCATATGTAACTCTTCAGCTGTGGGTATCAAAGTTTGAGACTATAAAAAGTAAGAAGAATATCTGAAATAAAACTCTGACTTTGCACATTTACTTGCTTTTGACACGTACAAGAGGAATAGATAGGGAGTGGATCTTTTTGTTTGTTTGCAGACACAATTAGGATTTAGACTGAGAGGCTTGAACCAGTGACTTACAATGAGGGCAGTAAAAAAGCCCTGCTAGTCCCCTTAAAGCTACTAGTTCAAGACGATCCTGAGTTACACTGATAGGCCTCTTAGCTTAATTCTCCTGTGTCCACTTTACTCGACAGGCAGAGGCAGATCAAGTGGGATTTTTGGGGACAGTGTAGGAGAGGGTAGATTCTAAAAAGTGAAGTGTCTCAATCAGTCTAAGCTTTGTTGTCTGCAAACACATTCGCCGGTGAATCTGTGATGGATCAGTATCATGCTGATAGAGTCTTAACTAGTATTGTTCAGGTGTTAACTTCATATCTGTTCAGTAAATTAATAACTTTTTAATGTGAAAATGTTGGCCTGATGAGTGAAGTGTTTAATTGCAGTTTAAGTCCAACAAGAAATGAGTTACCCTTAATTCCATACATGCACTCTGCTCTGATATTCTTCTGATTAACAGAGACTACAGGGTGGAGGTGAATCCAGACTTGCTGCTTGAATTCAATGACAGAAATGCAAAAACAGTTTCAGTGTCCCGTTCCTTGAAGTTGAACCTGTCTCTCATTTGCCTTCTCCATCCTTGAGTCTGTTGCTCCATGTGCACAAAACCTGGATGAACACACAAAACAGAGCCACAGTTAGGACCAACATTTTCTACTTTGCATGAACGCAGGAATAAAAATGATCCAGGAGTTAGACTGACATCCAGCCATCTCAGAGTGAAGCAATTTGCTGTCATTATGTAAGCAACAGCAGTCAGTCCACCAGCGGTATGTGTTGTCACAGGGATCACACTGGTGGTCATGTTTTCCATCCTTAGAACACAATCCAAAACTCTGAAACAGAAATAATCCACCACTGCTGACACTGCAGGTTTTGCATATTGTGATTACATTATTTGAAGGATCCTTATTACAATACTTACAATATATTGCATTTAACTTTACATGTAAAAAGTGCTGCAATTGTCTCAATAATCAAAAAGTTACCTTTCTTTGTCAAATGCTACTTAAGATATGGTTTTTATGTTTACAAAAATATACAAACCAACTGATCCAAAGTTAATCTGAATATAGAAATAGTGATTACATAATTCTCAAAACTCTGAAAACAGTTTAAGTTAACTTATTATTATTATTATTTAGATTTTAATTTTGATAATCAGTGAGCAAATGCTTATTGGAAGTTCAGACAATGACAAGTATAGCTATCATGGTTTTAAATGAAGACCAATTTAAACAGTCTTTTACAAAAATATCCTGAGGCCAGTCTGTCACCGCCCTGTACACCACCATGAGGTTAACTGACTCATGTATGAAATAAAATATCAACTGACTGAGTGATCATCTCACTCTTAGTTGTGAATGGAAACTTGATAGGAAGCAGCATTATTTGTTAAAGTTCATGAGTTTGTTTTCCTGTCATAAATGTACTGTCTATTTTTAAATTCCTAAAAACTTCTTTGAGACGTTTGTGGCCGATTCAGCAGATGAACACTGCAGTAGCAGACTGGATCTGTCTAGTGTTTGTTAAGGAGCAGGTCGTGTTTGGTAGATTGCTAGATATTTTCTGTTACAGCAGCCTGTTGTGGTTAAAAATGAATTAAGAAACATTAAAGTCAATGAAAGAACACTTAACGAGCTGAAACGCGCTGACAAGGTTCTAAGCTGCAGATTTTATGTGGTGATTCTCGACAGGCTTGTTGTTTTTACAAACTTTCATCACCAAAAAGAAGAGAGTGTGTTTATTTTCTTCTTGGTGACAATATAAAAGTTCAAAAGAAAAGAAAAGAAACTAAAGATAATGAAAGAGAAGAAAGCCACATAAGCAGCAACAAAACCGCACGCAGTCCTAAGTGGAAGGAGTTTGATTTGCCTCAATAGTACAGATTTTCTCCTGTTATCACAGCTCTTTAGTCTTGTCTTATGCATATCATGTTGTTCAGTGACATGCATCGTCAACAACCAATAGGTGTGCTCTTGTCAGCTCTAAAAAGGAAGCTGCAAACTAGTACAACTAACATTAGTAGGGGGAGAAACAGCGTGCATTTCTCTTTGTGGAAAAGGAGGAGAAACTGGTGAAATTGAGGAGAGAGCAAAAATTCATCTTTAACATGTCCTCCAATTTGTCCTCTTGAGGAGGAAAAGAGTGGATAGAAATTCCAGCAGCCTTCATAAACCCGATGCTATAGCTTGCTGGCTAATTTGCTAACCATTTCCCTGAATGAGACTATGAATCTAGTTGTAGTATTTCAGTCAGTGACACTGCAAGATCTCCAGTCTCTGCAAAATCTTAAGTCTGTGACTAAAAACTCTGTCTTCTTCCCCAAGTCTTCCACCACCTCAGCCGCCATGGCTCCCTTATTCTGCTCCTCCACTACCTCCACCTGTTCACTTCCTCCTTATTCTAACTCGTCTGGCTCTTTCTCCTCACTATGTTCTCCTTCCTCTCCTCCATCGCCACCCCTCTCTCCCTCCCTGATGTGAAACGCTGACCCTGTGGCTGGTGTCTCCTGGTACTGGGGCTGCCTGCCAAGCTGAATGGGCCCAGAGCATCGGGTAGCCAGGCCATGTGTGTGTGTGTGTGTGTGTGTGTGTGTGTGTGTGTGTGTGTGTGTGTGTGTGTGTGTGTGTGTGTTGGGTCACGGCGTGGGGATTATGTGTATGTGAGTGATTGAGGGTGACAGCGGCCCTAGCATTAGGGGCCCTGTGGCAGATTTCGTGGTCCTGTTTTAGACACACTAAGCTGGATTTACCAGCAGCAGTGTGTCAGCAGTGATGCAGCCTGCCTGGACCTCCTACAGAACACACACACAAATACACACTGGCACAAGCACACACATATAGACCCTGGTCACCTCTGACCCTCCCTATCTTCCTGCAACCTGTCTGAATCCTCCCGTCATCCCTGTCTGGCTCTGCATCACTTACTTGAAGAGTTTTAAATGTCTTTGTGCTGCAGACTTTTGTTTCTTCATTAAGTTTCATCACTCTTTCACACTGAAGTAAGTGTAAAGAGGTAACGTTGACTCTGTCCTTCATGCAGACCACTGCAGCATGCTAAAAGCAGCATCCTTTATATTGACCCTGAGACAAAATGTCGAGCAGAGACACGGCACGAAATAAACTTTTGCAGCTTTAACTTCATTTCATGGTCAAACTGATATGTTTGAATATAAGTAAATCAAAGAGAAGATTAGATTTGAGGTTAATTTTACTGTCAAAACCTTTAATTACTGAAGGCTTTTGAATACGAGTGAGCAAATCCTGGATAACAGGATAACCTTCCAAAACTAGCAGAAGTAAAACCCAGGGTGTAATGTAACAAAGAGGCTGTCTTTTGTTACATGTTTCTGAGAGCATCTGTTCTTTATTTCACTTTTTATTTCTATCAACCTTGGCACTACTTCATTTACCAAATAAACTTAGTCCTTTTGCTAATTTCCCCTGAGAATCCTATTAACTTTAAATAAATCAGGAGACATTTTTGGTCTAATGGTTTTGGATTTTTTGTCTTTTAACTTGAAACAGCCTCAGGTGGATGGTAACACAAGGTTAGAAACTGAGGCCGGTAGTATTACAATAATGTGGATGTGAAGTATCATGAACACATTTGTATCGTATACTATTTACTGAAGATACAGCTCCAGATGAACGGATACTTAGAGGCTGATAACTGCGTACTGCCACAAACTGTGCTCAGCTTACAACAAGTAAAGTAAATGATCGGGGTGAGATGATTGGTTCTTATTAACATTAAAAAATGCTGAGATCAGATCCGACAGAGGATTCCTGATCATGTCTTCTTTTTCTGTCTGTTGGCATTGTTTACAGTCCTGACTGAAGACTTGGAGTTGAGAAACAAAATCGAGGGGCAGATTATTGATGCAACTTTATGCAGATATCTATCTAAAGAAAGTAATTAAAGCACAATCATGCAAGATGACGACCTGTGGGTTCTGGGACTGCATGTGGAATTTGGTTGAACCTCTTTAGCTCTCTCTGCAGACTGTTTTCCTATGCACACTCAGAACCCTTATGATACTTTTTAGGCTGCAAACTATAGGTTTGCTTCTTTGTACCTTTGAGCTTTCATCAAGGCTACAAGAACTTATAGTCTTTGGTCTCAGCAACTTGTCTTATTAACTGTTTCAAAAGTCAGAGCTGAACAAAAACAGGAAAAAGGAATGCAAGTTTGTTGCATCCTTTACCTGGAAGCAGGTTAAAAAGGACCTAAAACTAAAGAAAGTGGTACATTCGATGTTGTAGACAGATCTAGCTGTACACTGTCTGTCTGAAACTTCATGATTTAGTTCGGTCTCGGTCGGGACAGTCTTGAAAACTACAATTTTAATCTCAATGAGTTTCTCCTGGTTTAATAAAGATGAAATAAGCAACAAACCCGGTAACATAGATTTGTAGGCAGAATCTGTTAACTGAATTGATTGGATTGCCTAATCATGTACTGAAGTACGTGAATCTTTTTTTCATTCGTCAGAGGAGTTGATTTCTGAAAGAATTGACAGACTTTGTAAAGTCTCGTTCAAAAATATAACAAACTTGCTTCTGTGACAACCTGCCTTCTTCAGATTCAACTTACAAAGCAGAAATAGCAACACACGATTCCTGAGGTGTGGCGTACTGTACTTTAGTTTACGGGCTAACACCTAAGGTAGGTTTTTGTACTGATGTGCACAAAAGAAACCTCTCTGCTTCTCCCTGCTGTGACTTCTTCGAGTGAGTGTGAGTGAGAGGGAGTGATTGATTAGAAACACATGCATACATGCAGCTAAGTGTAAGTATGAGATGGCATGAAAAGTTTTCTTTATGATTTCAGTCTGCTCATAATCCTTTACAGTTTTCAAATCACATTTTCTGCATCTGACTATTGTTCATTATAGCTCCTCTACAGAGAAATGCATGCTGGGTAAACTACTGAGTACGTGTGGTCACACAGAGGGTATGTGAGGCCACTGTGGCCCCCGTGTCCACACACACACACACACACACCACACACACACACACACACACACACACACACACACACACACACACACACACACACACATTATCACTTTCTTTGTGTTACTTGTGCACTCTGAATGTTTATGCGAACACCTTTGTGCAATTGTGAGTGTGTGTTTGCGTGTGCACCAGTGTGTGTGTGTGTGTATGTGTGTGCCTGCTCCCAGATCTCTGTTACAGCCTGTCCATTGTGAAGGCGAGTGTTGAGCAAGATCCTGACCCACCGGCGGGTACTAATCAGACGCATTCCTCGGGATTAAACGGCCAATTAACAATAAGAGAGCCATTGTAGCCCTGTCTCCCTGTGCGTCACAGTTAAAAGGTTTTGTGTGTGTTGCACTGAGTGTGTGTGTGACTCTTATTTGTGTGTGTGTGTGTGTGTGTGTGTGCTAGGGAATGTGTGTTTATGTGTGCAAGGTGCTTTAACCATTCAAAATGTACTCTTTGTGATTTTCCACCAGCTTGTTGCACTTGTTAGTTGCACTGCTCAGAGTTTTAACATGCACGCAATTATTAAAAAGTTCATTACACAATTAGAAAAGGTTAGATATGATATTTGCAATCCAATGCAAAAAGCAGTGTGAGAAATGGTGCGTTAAAGGTGCTGCATTTGAATTAAAGTCTGCATGTCACAAGATGTGTGTGTGTGTGTGTTAACATGGTGTTCTTAATGATGCAAGTTAATCCAGGGTTTGTTGGGTGCACCTGGACTTTAAACACTCACACAGCATCACTAACGATATGATGGACAATGGTGTTTCCAATTTAAGTGTAATGCATGTAATATATGTGCAGCATGCTTACACACAGCGGTAAATCATGTCTTCAGAACCATGCTTGTGTGTGTGTTTGTGAGTGTGTGTTTGTGTGTCTGCAGAGTGGGTATATGCATCAGTGTGGCACGTGTCGGAGTGTGGCAGAGGATTAGTGAGGCTCAGGGCCTGTTGCTCCACTTCTATGATTACTACTGCTGTCTACTGCCATATGGGGTGGGTGGGGGTGCAGGTGGAGGCCCGGGTGGCAGTGGGGGGGTTGCAAGCTACTGTAACATGCTACACACACACACACACACACACACACACACACACACACACACACACACACACACACACACACACACACACACACACACACACACACACAGAGTTCTTCATAAAGCAGTACATATGAGACCACGCATGAATGCACGCACTATGAGCTTTGTTTAACAAGCTGAAGACTTAATGTGCATGCTTGTGAATATGTATGCATCTTTGTGTGGTGCATTTTGTCACTGCACCTGCCTTCTTTCTCTGCATCTGCATACAATTAAAAGAACTCAAACACTGTCTAGAAACAGATCAGTCATACTCATGCATGGATTTCTTTCCGTCCTTTGCGACCTGTTCCTGGGGGCTTTGAACTCATCTTGCATTTTGAGACCACACTGACTATTGTATGTCGGTTTATTGTTGTTGTGATGGAAAAATGTGTACTTACAAATGTTTGTGAGTTTCTTTGTGTGTGATCTTGTGATGTGATCTGTTAATGTACATTTGTTTCAGTTTTTTTTAAAGTACTTGATTCAGGACTTCAGATGACATCAAGCAAGTGAGCTAGGTGTGGCATATAAACATGGATGCATATTGCTGTACATTAACACGTGTATTGTCCTTATTAGATGTGCTTTGTCTTTACATGATATGCCTTATTTAGTCAGCTGGAAACAAAATTAACCACCCAAAAAAATGAATAAGATTCATTTGACACATCTGGGCTAGCATAAGTTTGATTGAGGAAAGTTAGAGGATGTTTTTGTATTGATACCTTATGCTCTAAAATGTTAAATAGAAATGTAGTCCTGCACATTTAAAACAAAATTGGTTTTTAACTGCATATAGTGCAATAATCCAAATTATTAAGGCTAATAAAACCCTGTTTATTTTCTGATACTTCAACCCTATTTTTTCTTTTAATCATTTTAAGTTTGACTGTTATAATTTAAGAAAATTTAACAGATACTTGAAAATTTCAATTATCCATAAATCATAATTCAAAACAGAAGAGAGGATACACTTGGGAACAATTTAATACATTTTTGTTTGGCAATGAAAACAGTGAAGACGCAGCTTTTTATAAAAGTTAAGAAATGTGAGAAACTCAAATTCATCACTGAGGTTTAACAAAGAAAATACTATCCTCTTTATTATTAGAATAACACGTGAGACTTGAACATGTTGGAATTTTGAAATATGAGAGAAACTTGTGACACAAACTGTACCTTAACTGTCTAGATGTGTAAATGCATTATTACAATTGTTCTGCTAATTGTGTTTGAAGTGTATGAGTATGAGGGCATGAACAGGTGTTAACTTGCTAAACCCCAGACAGTGATCAAGGAGGGGGCTAAATGATGAAATACTACGCGTGCACACACACAAACACACACATCCCACCTGCTGCTGTCTGCAGTGGATTAGCGGTCTGTCTACCCTCAGAAGACAGCAGGACACACACATACCCGCAGCAGGGGGTCTACTGTCTGTGAAATTGATCAAGATGCCGGCCAGACGTTATTCACCGATGAACTCATGATTAGGGTGTTTTATCCGATGGACACAAATAAATGCAACAAAATGCGCTATAAAAATGATGAACTATGTTACATTAAAACTTAGAGACCTGTCTGATCATCAGTCATTACAGCTGTGCTTCTGAAGAAACTGGAGTCCTCTCAGCCAGGTCACTACGTGCTGTTTTTACAACAATCATTTAACAATCATGCATCCTTCAGGGAGTTAGATTTCCCTGTCTGGTTGCAGACCTCTGCAGCATAGGATGAAACTCCAGCTGTAGTCCAGTTTACCATTAATTTACTCAAAAATAACATCACAAAGCTGGAGGTTCCTGCTGGGAAGCTGAATTGTTTCTTTATATGAGTCATTCAAATCTGAGTTTACAGGTAAGTTATGAAAAGGTTTAAGGGTTTTATTTCAGACTTCAGCTGCATAAAAGCATAAATAGTAAGAAAATAGCAGTGCTGGTATTTTTGCATGTTAAAGGATTATTGTATTTACATATGTAGACCTTTGAGACCTCAAAATTGGTGCAGTCATTGGAGCTAACTTCCGTAGTCAGGCAGTGGGCCGGCAGCTTTTGGGGATTTTTTAAGAGGGGTGGCCTGGGGTGACATAGGCCCCTTGAAAGCTGATTGGCCCCCCAAAGAGCCAACCAAAATTGTTTTAACTATTTGTGTTAAAATACGAGAAGAAGAAGAAGAAAGAAAGGTACTTTATTGATCAGGGGGGAAATTCAATTTTTTCCACTCATGCTATTTTTTGGACATGCTACACATACAGGTTTTTTTTGGTATATACATACAAATGCACACACATGCAGTGAACATGCTTAGGGAGAGATGTTAGAGTGAGGATACTGCCGTCAACCAGCGCACCCCGAGCAGTTGGGGGTTCGGTGCCTAATGCACGTTATGGATTGTGTTGCAACAGGCTGCTAGAAGTTTTCTTTGCCTTTGAATGCTCCACATTTTCTTTTGATGGTTCTTAATATGGTACTTATCACATCTGTTTTATAAGACAGGTGCATATGAGAGCAATCAGTCCATTGGAAATTGCAAACAAACTCCTGCACACTGTCCGTTGAAAGTACATTACTTGGCAGTGTTTAGAAATGTCACCAAATTATGACTTTGGACATACCTCTGCTTTTTAAATCTTTAAAGAATTCAATTTGGACAATCTATTAGTTGCCCTGTATAGTGTTACTTCTGAAAGTTGAAAAAATATATACACATGAGTATGACAACTCTATGGTGCTCTAATGTAAATGTTAAAGTAGATATGATGATGGCAAAGTGTAGATAAATGCATCCCAAGCGTTAGTCTGTGCCCCAGGCGAGCCTCCCTGTCAAAAAAGTCAAGCCACACCCCTGAGCTCTATGTGTTTGTGCCTATAAAATATTCAATATATAAATCAAAACCAATAGTAAAGGTTGGTATGCAGAACCAGAACTAGTGTGCTAGTGCTGTTATGATATTAAGTACATTGCACAGCTAATATTTAGCATTATACAAATGCATAAACTCATGTAATTCCGGTTTTACTCGTGTAATTACTTTTACTGATCTATGGTCCTACTTAATCCTGTAGGTTATATATACATATGACCGTATATAGTTTGTACTGTTATGCAGTGCAGCATTATATAAGTGACCACAGCCTGAATTTATCTTTAGCCCAGACTCTTGATGGACATCTGACAACCCAAGATCTACTTATAGGACACAGACACACATGCTCCTGCACAAAGACGCAGCCACAGATATATTAACTCCTGGTACGTAAACGCAGCCTGACCATTGGATGTAACCTGTACACAGTATAGGACCTCTATATGGCCCTTTGTGTGTCTGAGGATGAAGAGGAGTGCTGTGCAGAGTAACACATGGCCTGGCCCAGTCTCATGCACTGTAATCCTCACATCAATTTAATGAGGAGTTAACACACAGTGACCTCAATACACACACACACACACACACACACACACACACACACACACACACACACACACACACACACAAGCACACTATTTCTAACCATGCAAGCACACAGCCAGTCACAGTAAAATGTCACTTTAAAAATATCAAACCAATTTCATTTTCAAATAAAAGCATGTCAATAGTTGAACTGAAGCTAAAATTAAAGCAGGACTAAATTCACAGCAAGACCCTCTCAGACCGACGCCCCTCCCATACCCCCCCTTCCCCATCTGCCTCTCTCTCTCTCTTTTTTCTGCCCTGTTTTATCATCACACTCCACTACTCTTCCTTCACTTCGACCCACCCCGTCTCTTACTTTCCACCCAGTTTCTTCCAGTTACTGTTTTCTCTCCACCAGTTTCTGACACAAAGCAACACATGCCTCCCTCCTGCTCTATCTCCCCCTCTCTCTCTCTCTCTCTCTCTCTCTCTCTCTCTCTCTCTCTCTCTCTCTCTCTCACACACACACACACACACACACACACACACACACACACAACACTGTGGCCCTCTCTCTGTTTCTCCCTCTCTCTCAGCCTCTCTCCTTCCCATAATGCCCGTTTACCTTATCAATAGTGATCGATCCACCCCCAGAGCTGAAGGTTTCTGCTCTCTGTCTATGTGCAGCGAGCGCTCGGTTCTCTCCATCCACCCTTCCTCTGTCAATCTGGCCACAAACCCCTCTTTCCTCCCTTTATCCCGAGGTAAGATACTTACTTTTCAGATAAAGCATATTATGATAAATCGGCTGAACTCTGTGCGTGTGTGTGTATGTGTGAGTGTGTAACTGTCACACACACTCACAAACATAAGCACACAGTGTGCACACACAGACATACCAAATACAGTGTGTGTATCGAACAACATGATGTCAGAGGTATTTAACAGCTGGGTAAGTGTTTGTGTGTTCATACAATGGGTGTGTGTGTGATTTTAGGACTATAAGGATGTGATGTCATTTTAAATAACAACAGAAACACAAACATTAATAATAAAAAGTCCTCGTTTTTTTCACCTTTTCATCATCAGAATCATATATGAGAATAAACATGGGACTAGAATTAAATACACATAACCACACCTGGCGTACCAGGGAGGATTCTGGGATAGATTTGCTCAATTTCACCTAATTTTCTGCAAAACAAAATAGTGAGACAAACATGGAGCCTGTGGTTTTTAGTGACAGAGAAAGAGCCAGCACACTTTATCAGAATGAGGATTGAGTTTATGCTATTCTGCACCAAAATGTACTTCAATTTCAGTTTCAAATCCTTTTTTTTTCCCAGTATTGATCTGCTGGAGTGGTTGTACTCTGGATTACATAGTAAAACAGGCAGATGACAGATATACATATGCTCTGATCAGATGGACGAAGAAGACTGTGTGTGTGTGTGTTTCTGCTTTTTGTATATAAATGTCTGGAATAGATACCACTTTGTTCACTGAAGGACACATGGAAACAGGTTCTCTAATGAAATGGGATGACAGAAATAGTAGAGCATATGGGCCAGTGTTCTGCAGCAGAGTGGACGGAAGTTCAGGTCAACAAGGGGAATAAAAGAGTTTGGAGAAAATGAAAACTAAATGAAAATACAATAGCTATGTTTGCCTTTGGGGACGTGTGCGTGCTTGTTTCAAAATGGGATGTTTATGAAATGTTCTGTTTGTGAGTATGTGTGTGTGTGTGTGTGCGTGTGTGTGTGTGTGTGCGCGCGTGTGTGTGTGTGTGTGTGTGTGTGTGTGTGTGTGTGTGTGTGTGTGTGTGTAGGAGTCTAGATTAGATGCACTAAGCTTCTTATGTGCTGGTTGTCCTTAATTTGCGTCTGCTCTGGGTCCTAGTGCGTTCAGACTACAAGCAGCCCTTCATCACCATTTCTAAACAAAACAACACAAACAACACTAACATCACGTCAAACAAATTTAAACACAAGAGTTTGAACTAGATCTTAAAGCATTAAAAGATCATAAATATGATGGTCCATGCATATGAAATTATTTAAAGGTCAATTCGAAATATCTAGCCTATAAGAATAAACCTTTTAAACTGAATTACATGAAGAGCAAAATAGGAAATGAAATAAATTGGACTACCAATTTTATATATTGATTTTTCATTAAGATTGTTTTTTACCAACCAATAAGGAAGGGAAGAAAGAAAGAAAGAAAGAAAGAAAGAAAGAAAGAAAGAAAGAAAGAAAGAAAGAAAGAAAGAAAGAAAGAAAGAAAGAAAGGAAGTCACAGCTTGTAACTTTTGGGATCATTCACTGCAGGTGAAGTTTCACAAGATTAATATCCCAAACTCAACTATCTGTATAAACTGGCTATTCAGTGCAGGTTTGATAGAATTAAGATTTAGTCATTTAAAATATTTGTTAAATGGTTTTATCCCAAAATAAATGCCACTTTCACATGATTTTTTAAATGCTCATGTTCCTCTATAAACATTTTTTTATCTACTTATATTTTATATTTAATTGTTTTTCTGCTGCTTTCAGTGTGTTATTATTTCTAGACACAGTCATACTAATAGCTTGTCGTTATTGACATCGAAAACCGTGACTGTTTAAAGACCATTGATACTTTTGTCATTTCATGTTATACAGGCTTTTCATTAAGGTTTTAACGTTATCATTTTATTGTAGCAAAATACAGAGAAGCTGTTTCCTGTTAGAAAAACGAGGCTAAAGACACAGGCTGTGACATTACAACGAAAACAACAACAAGACCTTCAGGTATTTGTTATTTCGATCTGGTAAAGCCTAGAATGAAAATTAAAGCTATATATTAAAATGAGGTGCAGGTACATGTATGTTAAAATGGGATAAATATATATTGAAGCTACATTAAAGAATCAGGCCTACGCAACATAAAAAGCCTTCACAGTCTGAGAGAAGCAGGCGCGTGAAGTGCGCGCGTGCACATCAGGGTCGCGCGCAGTGACGCGCGCTCTGAGGCACATCAAAGGTCTGTGCCGCTCCTGCAGTTTTTTTCCTGTCTCGAGACATTTTTGTCACCATAGCTCGATTCTGTGTCCTGCTAACCTTACTCGACAACACAACAAACAAACAAACAAACAAACAAACAAACAAACAAACAAACAAACAAACAAAGCGTATCTGCATATGAGCAAGAGACGAGCCCACTAAAGACAGGTGGTATTTAAATGTCCACACACATTCTCATACACACACACAAACACACACACATACACGGCGGCCTCTCTCAATCAAACTCTACACACTCTTACCTGAACAGGTGAAGCCTCATTCTTAGTTTCACACACGCCGGTAAAGTCTCTCTGTCGCTCTGTGTGTGTCTTTATATCTCCGCTTTGGCTTTACACAGCTAGATAAACCCCTTATACAGTTTGGGCTGTAGCTACATGGGTCTGTGTGTGTGTCTGTGTTGTGTGTGTGTGAGTGTGTGTGTGTGGATTTTAAACTATAAGAAATCCGATTCAATTAACAAGCGCAGAGAATCGGCTTTGGACACTGTGAAATTGTCTCGCTGCAGAGGATGGCACAGGCCGAACGAGCACAGAGAGGAGAGACAGAGGAGAATATACACACACTAACACACTGATCCGACAAACAAAACAAAGCGGGGGAAAAACCCGAGGCCTCTATGACAAAGAAAGTTATAATAGTATAGACAATAAATCGAAATTACCTGAAGGTTAGGTCTGACAGGACAGAGATGGGCCTCTATCAAGAGCTGTGAGGCAAATACAGAATCCATCATTTGTTAATGACAAATAAAGCACAACTATTGGCTATGGCCTAAATTGTTTGGAGCAAAAAAGTTCATTCAGCATTTTATTTTGCTGGATATTTGGTCTGTTATCTGTTTTATAAGGTTATTATAATTTTTTTTACTGTAAATAAAACATTAACTTACTTTGAGATTTTCCATTTGCAGCTATAATTTACGTTACTATTTATGTTAGTCTACCAATTAACTGTCAACCAAGTAAAGTCACATTCACTTATTATTATTATTATTATTATTATTATTATTATTATTATTATTATTATATTGTTTTTAACTAAGGTGAATGAATGGATGAATGGGCCGGAGGGAGCATGTTGGGGATCAGAAGGGGATTTAATTGCAGAACAACGCGCTCTTTGTGCAGGTTTTAATCCGCCCTGTACCCCCTTCTCCGCCCCTCTGTGGCTCTACCTCTGCCTCCACACTCCGGCTGTGTCGTCTAATTATTTTAGGAGGCCAATTTCGAAAATGGATGATAACAATAAGACTTTTTGACTTTCTGGAAAAGACTCGAAAAGGTTGAGATGGTCATCGATGTTCCCTAAAGCCAAAGAGGACGAACTTCTCTAGACCTTTCTGTGTAAGGTAGACCCTTAAAGTAATTCTATTAACTCGTGAACACTTTGGTCCAGCTACTGTTTCTGTATTTTTAAATAACTGTGTTTTCCTGAACAAACTTTACTGATAAACTGTAAACATCAACAGGTGTCGGTGCCAGTGCTGCTGCTACAACAAGTTGCTGGAATTATTCCACAAATTCGACATTACACATAATCGAACCTGAAAAATGGTCATCTTCAGAAAATTATAATTAGAGCCTCAGGCCCAAAATGAATATATGATAGTGTATGCGCGCGTGAATTCGCAAGAGCGCGCACAAGTTACAGAGAGAGAGAGAGAGAGAGAGAGAGAGAGAGAGAGAGAGAGAGAGAGAGAGAGAGAGAGACAGAGAGAGAGAGAGAGAGAGAGAGAGAGAGAGAGAGACAGAGAGAGAGAGAGAGGGAGGGCTCTGGGTGTCTACTTGGGTAAGAAGTTACTTCTAATTAGCCAGCCTCTTCTTGCTCGCCTCAGTTGTCCACTCTGCAGATCCGGATCCTCTCCTCTCAGGGACCAGGCATTGCCAAGGGCCCCTACACTTTTTCAGCATCCATTTGACCTCGGAGAACAATTCTGTTCTGGAACCTCTGCTTTTCTGCTTTTTGGTAACTTTCACCTGGCGACGTCGGTGCGCACCACAATTACGCACAACGTTTAAGGAGAAACAGCATCATTCCGGGGGGATTTCTTGAGTTAGTCTGTATCATTCTTTAATGTGTTGAGGGAATTTGTAGTCTTTGGTTGATTTTGGCTGTTTTTGTCGTTGTTATTTGGGTAGACAAAGCCAGACAGGTGCGCAAATCGATTGCATTTTACGCATCAGGTTGACCGGTGTAAAGGCGCAGGGCCATTTCAGAAACACAGGTGCCTGATTCAACAGCATTTAGTCAGAGCAGCATCACGAAGGTGGAAAAAGAGAAGGCAGGGAAGAGAGAGTCGAAAACAACAAATAAGAGACAAACAACTTAGAGAAAGAAAAACAGAGAGGGTGGGAGTGACTGAAAAAAGGGAGTGTGTGAGAGAGAGAGAGAGAAAGAGAGAGAGAGAGAGAGAGAGAGAGAGAGAGAGAGAGAGAGAGAGAGAGAGAGAGAGAGAGAGAGAGAGAGACACCCCCTGGAGACTAGCTAGGAGACCCGGCCCCCGGTCTGAGAGAAGGAGTGAGAGAGTGAGGGAGTGAGGGAGTATTTTAAAGCCGGCAGGAGGCATGATGTCCTACATTAAGCAACCCCATTACGCCGTGAACGGGTTAACGCTGTCCGGCCCGGGCATGGATCTGCTCCACTCAGCCGCAGTTGGATACCCCAGTAAGTAAAGGCCTTTTACTTTTGACTGTATTTTTATTTTAATTTTATCTAAAACTCTCGTTTTATTATTGTCTCTATTACAACATTATATTAATTATATTTTTGAAATGGAAAATCTGAAAGAATTCATAGAAAATATAAAATACAACTCTTGCGTAAAATGGTGCGTAAAAATGGCCCATGCCTTTGAATGCCATTTTTTTACTTCCTGAGCGTTATGCTTTGTGAGTATGAATACATATCTCTGATTTTCAGCAAACATAACATATGTTCACATGACCTATAAATTCTGCGGATTATAGAGTCAAAAAACAATAAAATTCTGTGTGAATTGAAACGCAGTCTGTTCACACAAGGACTTAACACTAGGACAAACCCCAAGCTGTTGCTCTTGTCATGTAACCTATTTACAAAAGGATGCGTATTGTTTTTTATTTTGAGCCACCTTGTTCTTTTCATGAATGAACACTTATTATATTGTTCGGTTTGGCTTCATGGTCTGATCTACATCTGTCACCTTTAAGAGGGGACTTTGAATTAAATGATGCCGAAGTTTGGCACTGATGACAGCTTGGCCTTCCAATCACAGATCAGAGTTTGTACGAACAAAGAGTTCAAACAATTTTAAACAAGTAATGATGCTTTTCGTTCCCTCACTTTGTATATTTCGTTTCGAAATGAGTCAGTTAAGTGAAATAAAATCACAAGACCAGTTAAATCTTCTTAAATCTAATTTTTTTTTCGTCCAATAAAAATCGTCTGAGAATAATTTATTTAAATTCAATGCCATTTTTTCAGGATGCTTTATGACGCATGATGCAGATACATATAATATTCTTCTCGTTTTTAACCTTAGGTGTTAAGCAAAATGTGATTTAAAATCATCAATGTCGGCATTTATGGAATCCAGAACCAGGATGAAGTTCAACTCTTATTTCCTATTATAAGAAAAGACAATGAAACCATTTAGGCTTCTTCTTTATACGAGCAAACATCGAATGTATTATTGGATTCCTTTTTTAAAGTAGCCAACCTTATAATAAATAATTACAAACGAACTGCTTATTCAATCTATTGCATTCTGTATACTATCTATTTTGAGGGAAAGCTTTATATCAAATATGTGACACAACAAAGACATTGATGTGTCTTTTGGGGAAAAATAAAAAGATTCTTCTTCTTCTTCTTCTTCTTCTTCTTCTTCTTCTTCTTCTTCTTCTTCTTCTTCTTCTTCTTCTTATTATTATTATTATTATTGTTGTTGTTGTTAATTTCTGTTTAAAAAAAAAAAACCCATTCTAATAAAGGTGTTGTTTTTCCTGCAGACACCCCGCGTAAACAGCGACGGGAGCGCACCACCTTCACACGCGCACAGCTGGACATCCTCGAGGCGCTGTTTGCCAAAACCCGATATCCAGATATCTTCATGAGGGAGGAAGTGGCCCTGAAAATCAACCTGCCCGAGTCCAGAGTGCAGGTAACAGTCAAAATACGTTTACATTATAAGTTTGGAATGTTTTAATGTCATGTTTTATTACTGGTATTATGAAAGGAGTTAGTAAATGTTACTGTTGACTCACTGTCAGAAAGAAATGACGACCTTTGTCTGTAGGGGATTGTGTATACATGTAAGAGAGACATATTAAAACAGTTTACTTCATTATTGCAACTTTAAAGTTTCACTTCTTCAATTACTGCATGTTTTTATTTTGATTTTAACCAGGAGAAACTCATTGAGATTAAGAATATGTTTTTCAAGAGAGTGAAGGCCAAGACAAGCAGCAGCACAGTTAAGAAGGTTTCAGACAAAGAGCAGCCATACATGAAAACATAATACAAGAGCTGATTATAATACATTGAAACACAAAATAACAAGTAAAACAAGTTGATCACTTTCATGAGTATATCAGGCCAGACATCTCCAGCCAGATGTGTCTGCCTCCAAGTCATTTAAAAGCACCTTAAAGGCTTCTAATGAGACCAGATCCTTCAGTTTTAGCTACATTCCACTTAAAGGAAGCAGCAGACTGAAATGCCTTTTAGTCCGATCTCAGTTCTGACTTCAGAAACAGGCAGTAAGAAAATTATGGAAGTACTGATGTGATCTTTTACCCTCTGCCCTCCTCCAGGTCTGGTTTAAGAACCGTCGTGCTAAGTGCCGCCAGCAGCAGCAGCAGAGCACTGGTCAGTCAAAACCACGGCCGCCTAAAAAGAAGGCATCCCCTGCCCGTGACTCCAACACTGAGGCAAGTGCCAACCCCTCCAATGGAGCCTACAGCCCCCCACCCCCTCCACCAGGCACAGCCATCACCCCCAGCTCCAGCTCAGCCAGTGCCACGGTGTCCATCTGGAGCCCAGCCTCCATCTCCCCTCTGCCGGACCCCCTGTCGGCCTCCACCACCCCCTGCATGCAGCGCACCACAGCCTACCCCATGACCTACACCCAGGCCCCAGCCTACAGTCAGAGCTACGCAGGCTCTTCCTCTTACTTCACAGGCCTGGACTGTAGCTCCTACCTGTCCCCAATGCACCCGCAGCTGTCCGGCACCGGAGGGGCCCTGAGCCCCATCACTGCCTCCTCGATGGGTGGGCCCCTCAGCCAGTCTCCCGCCTCACTGTCTTCCCAGGGCTACACGGCCGCCTCTCTGGGCTTCGGAGCAGTCGACTGTCTAGACTACAAGGACCAAGCTGCGTGGAAGCTCAATTTCAATGCCACTGACTGTCTGGACTACAAAGACCAGAACTCCTGGAAGTTCCAGGTCTTGTAAATACTAAGAAGTGGGAGGTGGGGAGGCAAGGGGACAGGGGAAGAAGTGAGAAATCAAACAGAATCAAAATAGGTTTGATAAACCTTGATTGTTTTTGGTGTGTTAGAAGAAGGACAATACTGTGGGACACAGAAAATAATCGATCAGATGAGTTGAAGAACCAATCAGCTGGAATCATGTTTTCATATTAGCTGTTTCACAAAATAAGAGTGGAGGTGAACTGATCTGTTGATGCGTGGCTTGATTGAAACAAAGATTACAGTAGTGTTTCTTAGTTAAGCAACAAAAAATCAGCTGAGAAATCAAAGAATTGCCGAGTAAAAGCACACAAGATTCCAGCTCAGTCGATCAGGAGTTCAAAATTACTGTGATTTAAATACAGTTTGATTTAATCACTGATGGCACGAGTCCTTTGAGTGATTGCATGTGAACAGAGGAGGCCTCTTGGCTTATGCTGACTATCTTTCTGAGTAATAATTCAGCAGTCTTGGTTTCAAAGAAATGTTGTCAATCTGATTTATTTGAATGAGCTTAAATCAGAAAGTGTTTGACTGATCTCGACTTGGACCACATTTGAAACTCAGCCTTTTAAAAAAAAGAGAAGCCACAGCACAACAGTTCAGTGACCTACAAGTTTACTGCATAGACAGCCTTTGAATCAACGACTGAAGAGCCGAAGCTCGTGTTTATTCTTCCTTCTAGACTTTGTCTTGTATTTTTTGTGATGTATTTCTTTTATAAAGCTGCTCTTCATCAACAAGCTGACTCAAAAAGCTTTGAGCCAAACATCTCAACCAACCCAAACTGACATCTTTACAGGGTGTGTTTACAGGATGGCCTGTGATTGAATACAATGTGAAATGCTAAGCAAACAGACAGCTAATGACTCCCAGTAGCCTTGTATGATACAGACCCTCTGCAGCCTGTGTGCGATACAGGCAGAGGGGGAAGAGTTGGTCACTGAGGTGACTGCAGTACAAACCTGTTGCCTTTGAGCATGGTTGAAATCATTAGCAGAGTGGCTCGTACATTGTTAGTTTAATAGGATCACCTCCAAACAAGATGTGCAACAATGGTCGCTCTGTGGCCGTTAGCAGCAGATCTTTCCCTCACGCTCCACCTCGCGGTGTTTGCACAAGGGGAGCAGATTGTTGAAGGAGTGATTCGTAGACTTTATCATAAACGTGTTTGCTGATAAACGGCTCCGGTGAGGTATTCAATGGGAGAGAAGACTGCACCAGAGAAAGGGAAGGGACTGGGCTGCTCTGCAGCCCCCCTTTGCACAGAGAGTTTGGTGCCTCTCTCAACTCCAACCTGTAAAGATGTGATGGCTTCCACTTTATGTGTTTGATGTATCTTTTGATTTTTTTTGTATTAGATTTAAACAATATTATGTTTCTTTAAAAAATTGTGGATTCATTGAAGTAAAATTGTGTTAATTTGTTTTGAAGTTGATATTATCAGTATTATCATCATTAATATTATGTCTTCAGCTGACATGGACGTTGCTAATAACTTTTTTGTCTTTTTTTGTAAATATTAAAAACTTGAAAATGCAATCATGTCTGGTATCAGCGATGAGTTGTTACACAGGCGCTCCACCCTCCTACACAATCTCTTTCTTTCTTAATTTCTAGAAAACTGCCAACTCTTTTTATTTTTTCTGTTGATGTTTTTCTGGTTTCTGCTTCTTCTTTTTTTCAAACTCAGGGGTTTATCCAATAAAAGTAGCAGTAATAGGATGCAATGCTGTTTATGCTGACTGTACTTTTATCTTTTGCATTACTATAATCTTCTCTGCTTATTTTTTCTGACATGAATTATTTTGTATATTTCATTTGTCTCCTGTGTTTGACCAGTCTCACCACTACCATGCTAGATAGCTATGATGTTTCTGAGACATTAAACGACTTCATTAAAACTCGGGTGTCATTGTGTATTCTTCCTAAATTACTGGATTAGATATTCACTAGGGTTGCTGAAGGGCTACACCTGTGGCATGTATTATCCCTCTGCCCATTGGGACTGTATTTGTAGAAATGGGGACGGTCTAACATCCAGAGAGGGGACGTTGGGAATCAGTTTCTGTGAGTGTTCCAATAATCCACACACGAGGTTCAGTGGCTGTAGGGCAGAGATGAGAGTGAGCCGGGCAGAGAGCTCCAAAAACAGATTATAACGAACAATAATACCGATTCCCAACGCTCCAGCCAGTCCCAAACTGAAGTACGAGAGATGGGCAGATTATTTTGGATTGGCGAATGTTTCTGAGTGTTGCAACCACCGGGAAGCCAGAGGGGTCAAGCTCTGGGCCACCAGGGTCGCTAGAAGTGCACTGGATGAAAGGTTTTAGCACATGGTGTGTTTGGACGCTTTTATCTGGGAAAGAAAGTGGTGTGTCTGAATCATAGTGACACAAGAAGAAAAGTAGTTCCAACCCAACATATAACACTCCAGTCATCTGGTGCTCTTGGTTTGAGCTATGCTGGTCATGTCAGGCAGTTGGTCCACCAATTTGGTAGACATTGACGTATCGCCACAACTATGGAAGAGTGAACTATAGAGGTTTGCAGATTCACAAACATTTTAAACTGATCACGTTCAGGAAAAGAAGTGCAATCATCTCATCTGTATTAAATGTCAGATAAAACATCAAATATCTGGGGGACAAAGGTTAAATGTGAAAATTAAATTCTTTCTACCCATCTGATAAGACAGCATCACCACCTCTGGTCAAAATATAAGGGTCACGGGTCAGCTGGATGTCAATCAATAGGGTAGATTTGTTGATGGCCTTTTTTTAGTTCTAAAAGCCTTAAACCTACCAAACAGCCAACATAGCACCAGACTATGATGCCTAGTTACTGTCCAAGCGTGTCTGCTACATAGACTATATAAAACATGGGTGTACTCTCAGCTACATCACCTGATTTCTGAAGTGTATAGTTCAAATATGGTGGTCAACCTATCGGATATGGTGATTCCAGGGGCTCCAACAGGGCCTCAAGTGGACATTTAAGGAACTGCAGTTTTTGCACTTTGTCACCAGCTTTGTATTTTAACACCACACTTAAACTTTTGCAATGACGGAGCAAGTTAAAAGCTGAAGTATCTGATAGACTGGTTTAGCTTGGTAGTCATGTTTAGCGGCAACCGTCCTCGTAGCGGTGGTCTTGGTATGAGTCCAACCTATGTCACTTGCTGCATGTCATTCCTCACTCTCTTCACCTCTTTTTTCAGGTTTAATTTGGGCTTTCATACCTGGATGCGTGGATAGAGTGCGAAATGAAATCCTCACAGGCTGCAGGTCAGAATCAAACTCAGGCTACCCATCGAGGACCATGTCCTCTGTGCATGGAGCGTGCAATTAAACTCCTGAGCCAAACTGTCTGCCAGGCCTCTAGTGCTTCTGCTTTACAATTTTGGACCAAGACAATATACCCTGGACCAACATTTAGAGATAAGTGAGAGAAACTGTGCTCTTTATGCTGATAAACATTTAAGTCTTGTAAGTCTGATGTCGGAAGTCATAGTCCTGATGTTAGACGCAACAAAATTAAATTCAACCTTACATTTAAAACACAATCCCTGCTACACTAAGCCATGACCAGCACTGCTTTTCTTGGCTGGCAGCAGCACCTTCGTAATCGAATTTGCCCAGTAACAGTGAGGCTCTGCCTTCTGACTGGGATTTAGCCCGAGAACAGAGAGCTGGGTTCAGCCTCATGGTGACACAGCATAACCCCAGCCACACAGCCCAAAGCTCATTACAAAGTGCAGTAGACTACACTCACTAACCAGCTTCAGCTGTTCCTGGTGTTCATTCACACTCCACTTGTTGAAGCTGCACTTTAGCTAAGACAACTTATTTTGATACTTTAAAAGTTTTTTGGTGTTACTTATGTTTGAGAAGTTAATTCAGGATGCAAACTAAGACTCAAAGACACCAAGGTAGATATATAGATATATGTATGTAGACAGATAGACTCCTTCCCTGCAGGCAGTGAGTTCCTGTAATCCTCCTGCAGCAGCAGCAGCATATGGACTCTGAAGCAGATACACTCAGGACTTAGAAATATGAATCATTTCTTTCCTCGCTCTAATCCCTAACAAACAAGCTGGTGGCCAGCCTGCTCTGGAGGCACACAGTAATCATGCCACAGGCTGCTGCCAGAGCTGACCAGCCTTCCCATCACCCCCCCCCCCCCCCCCCCCCCCCTGTACTCCCTTCTTCCTCCCTCCTGCCGGCCTGCAGTCCATTTTCCTCTTAATCGATTCCTAATCCCGAGGCCGCCAAGCATACACGCGCTGGGCACGCGCTCAAACACACACAGTTACACACTCACACACACACAGCCACAAACACACATGTATATTTGCAATCATACATATATAACTACAGGCTCACACACACACATGCAGACAGACCGTCATTATCAAACAGGCTGCAGAGAAAGAACAAAGGCCACGTTACAGAGACAATAGTTCGCACAAACACAGTTCACAAATTCAATAAGTTGTTTTTCTTTTTTTAAATCTGGGCTGGAATAATAAAATGAAAAAGAAATCCATTACAGCACAGAGCTGAATTAACATCACTTTAAATGAAGGGAGGGACATTGTGTTCTGTTGTGTTGGAACAGAACAAAGTCAGTCCAGGTAACAGTGGTCAAAACACTATTTATAGACTGCTTGTGTTTACTGTGCTCAGGAAGCAGATTGTGTGTTCATTAAAACTTAATTCACTGTCCTGAAGTTCTTTCTCAGTCTGTGACTGCCCACACGTTGTTGACAATACAGGCTTTTTGGCTTGGTTCAAAGTCTGAGTTTCAATTTTCACTCTTTTTATTCGTCATCATGGATAAGCAAGGCCAGGGGAAATGTTCCTCATCACTTTAATCTGACAATAATGGGGGATATAAATCACAAGAGGAAAGTGTAATTTCTGTAATCTTTTTATCAGTCTGACAAACTGCTACTGCATATGTGAAAAAGGTTCAGAAACTAACACTGGTTGGAGGATAATCTCTATAAACAAGCACACAATTCACTGTAATGGGTCCCAGAGCATGTGTGACGTCATCTGACAATTTAGCTTCATCAATGCATATGAACAAACATCTGCATACAAGCCCAGCTACCATTTGGCTCTTCAATGTTGTCCCTCAAAACCAACTCCATTCTTGCTAGTGAGGTTGCTAGTTGGACTGTAAAAACTCTATTGCATAGAAAAGCGAGTCAAGGCCAGATGTTCTGTATTGCCAACGGCTCATCACACCAGAAGGCCTCAAAAATTGACTGACCCAGGAGCTACAGCATCCTAATATGCTATCCAGTGGTTTGATAGATTAGTTTGGGAAAGATACTTCATATTTGGAATTTTGGGGTTGTGAGGGGTGTATACCAAACTTCTGTAGGAAATTCCTCATCTTAGATTCTGGATAGAGGATCCAGAAACATCATAGATTTAATATTAAGACCTGGACACAACACTGTCATGGAGCATTGATTCCAAGTTCGCCCAGTGGCCATTCACAGTGTTGTTGTGAAATATTCCTCTGCAGCCTATAAAGGCCTGGACTTAATTAGCGCCATTGATGATCCAGTATCCTGAGGAGTGACCAGACACTTTGACAGGTGTGGCCTAGCAGGCACTTCATGCCACAGAGACATGAATTCTGTGCACACACATGAATGGATGGCATTTATTTACCCCTTCTGTATCCATGAAATTATCATACAGATGTTTTCTTCCTGTCAGTGTTGTAGTACTGATACTGAGTCCAGGACTCAGACTTGAGTTTTACTTGAGTCACAAGTTCTGATTTTCATTGACTCAACTTGAACTTGTTCACTGATGACTCTAACTTGGACTTGTACTCAAGCATTGATTGTACTCAGACCAACAAAGTTCAGATTAAAAGGTTGACACCGGAGATGGCCAATCAGATTATGAGGGGGGTCAATGCCCCCACTTGCTGCCTCTCCAGAGACTCCAGCTGGGCTGAGGGTGGTGGGATGCGTTGTTAGTAATGAAGGGACAATGTTTTTTTAACATCATTTAACTTCAACAGAAAACTTTTTTTTCCTCTTATGTTTATTTTTCTTGCCTGAACTGAACATGTTGCTAAACATAGAATAAAAGTGATAGTTAATTGCTGGACTGTATGTTTGAATTACCTCACCAGAGCTATTCAGGGACAAAACCAAGATAATTTTATGATCATTCACATAGATAGGCCACATGCAATAATACACGCACATTCAAAGCAGTGAAGTTAGGCCATCAGATATACAAAATCTGTTTTGAATCTGCCTTTTTAATTTCTTATGTTGTCATAAACTTTGTTAAACAGAAAGCATGATGTAATCATTTGCACAAGTCACTGAACAAGATTTGCAAATGTGCAGTAATGCTGCTAAATCACGTAGTACTGCAGAGTAAGTAGGTGTGAGTGATCTGCAGCTAGCAGTGGTAACAGGATCAGTATTACAGTATGAATGGATCAACCAGCCACTGTCAACCTCAGCATACACTTCTGCTCAGGGCTTTAGGGCAGATTACAACTTAACACCTAGTTAATATCACTAATAGTAAAAGTCAGAGTTTAGAGGCACAGATTAATCATATGTCGGACTGAAACTCTGGATTATGGGAGCATTTGGATTTAGGTGATGGAAAATCAAACGCAAATGTGATCAGAGACACGGAGGGAATATTTTTGTCACATGAGTCAAAAGGTTGCGGATGTCTGTTTGACCACATTTGTAATCTTTTCAACATTTTCTAAGCAGGTCTTTACTGCTCAACTCATTTTTCAGTCTGTATGAGCTCTCTGTGACTTTTTCAAATAACTGCTCTGCTTTGAGCCAAGATTTTACACAAATTATCAAACATGCATTAGACTCTTCATTTTGAACCTGACAGGGGGTTAACTGCCTTGCTCAAAGGCCTTTACAAGTGTGTGTATTTTCCCTGATTCAAACTGGCAACCCATACTGCTGTGTCCTCTCAGTCCTAACCCTAACACTCTATAAATACTGTATCTTTCTCCATCGTCACTTCCTATGTCCCTCCTTCCCTCGTGTGCCCCCTCTTCCTTGCCACCTCTCCCAGTGTGCCCCCTCGTCCCCTCTGCTCCACCTCTCCTTGCAGTTTGTTATTCTTGCTGATCTAATTTAGAGAATGTCCCAAATCCTCTTAGTGTCCTGCTCCCTCAGCGCAACACTAAGTGAATTAGACAGGATTACTGTCTCCCTCTTCCCCCTCCTCCTCCTCCACCTCTTCTTCCTCCTTCTCGTCTTCGTCTCTATGCTGCTCTCTCTCTCTCCATCAAACTGCTCCCCCTGTCTCTCCGCTCATATGTCCATCTTTCTGTGGACATTTCTCTCTTTAGCGGCAGGATTAAAGCCTTCTCTCTCTCTCTCTCTCTCCAGATGACAAATTGGTTGCAATGTTCCCTCGGTGACAGATGCTCTTGCAGGCCCAGTGCATCATGGGACATAAAGTATCGTTAATTAAACTTTGACCTCTTGCAAATAAAAATAGAAAAAACTCTGACATAACACAGCAGGAAGTGCACCAAACATCCACACGTACAGCTGCACTGGGAGATGAAATCAGTGGAGGAAAATTATGCTGTCCATCAGAGAAACTCTCTGCTTTGACTTTTATACTTTCTGCTCTAACAATAAACAGCAATAACAATAGATTCACTGAAAAGAGCAAAGTCAGTCATGTTCCCCTGCTGTGTGACTGTTGCTACGTGACTAGGGATGGGTAGCAGCCTGGAGAAACCTCAGGTCCAGTTAGGCAATCCAGGTCTACTTCCATGCCAGTGTGATATAGTTTAATCCAAAGCCTGGCTCCTGCAGGTTTTCCCTGAACTGTGCTGTGCCAGAACAGGTCATGCTAGGATCTCTAGAGTTTCCCAGGACAAAAATCTGCTTGTAATGTGATTTAGTTAGCATCAGATTTTCGTTCTTATATCATCTAGGACTCACACATGTCACAATATTTAAAAAAAAAATACAAACTTTACACTCTGCAGATTTTTTGTTGTAGACTGTGAACCTAAAACATCTGAACCTGCAGGTACTACATGGTAAACTACAGGTTAACTACACATAGACAAGAGGAGATGCAAGCCAATGGGTGGCTGTCATCACAGCAGAAGTGCATTCTTCTGTTGCATGTGTTTTTTGAGCTTTTGACTCTGCATTATTTCTGTATTTGTGATATGTTTGCCTTCAATGCAGTTGTTCCCGCTTTTTACAGCAGTTGTTTGTGTTTGTAGTGAGATTCAGGCTGTATGTGAATTTGCATTGCCTCAAGTTGAAAGTCTGTCTCCACAATTGGAAACATTTTGGGCCACTGCAGCACTGTTACACTTGCTGCCCACTTTGGACTTAAAACTATGCTAACTAGCTAAAGCTAATCATCCTAGTTTGCAAGAATACTTAGATGGACACCCTATTTTTCATCAAAAACAGTTGTGTACGCAGGCCTTGAATTATAACTTGTATACCCCCCCCAACCCCAAATATGTAATTTCTTACCAGACATCAGGTCTTCTTTCCAACTCCAGAAAAGTCCAAGACAGCAGGATGTGTGTACTACCCTGATTCATGAAGCTAGTACAAATCTTTTCTGCCATCATGAATGTTTTTTGTCACCTGCAAGTACAGCAGCAAAGAGGAAAAGATTTCAAGTCATGTGACACAAGTAAAGGGTGGTAGTGGAGCTAGCTGAACATGAAACTTTTATTACAGCTACATTGAATAAAGCAGTCACACATGCAAAATCTGTGATTTTTGACATTTTGGTGGACTTTATAGGCCCCAGGGGGCTGCAAGCTGAGCTACCATAGCATAGTTACTGGCACCAGCTTATTTGTAGTTCAAGAATCCTTCATTTTTCAATATAGGCAACACTAGGTTTTATAATAATGAACATGGTCCTCCCCAAAAAGAGGACTGAGATTGAAACCAGTGAAAACTCTGACTTAAGTAGTTTCATGTTGATAAATCTGTCTCTCCAAAGATCTTTGGTGGAACAAGAGAAAGGGATGTAAAAAAAAAAATCTATAAATAGAAACAACATTTCCTTCATTTTTTTAATTTTAGTTTTATTTATTTTTTATCATGCCACCTGTGTTTCCTCTTCGCCCAGGTCGTTATTGTAAATGAGAATTGGTTCTCAATTGGCTTACCTGGTAAAATAAAGGTAAGACTTTTTTTTTTTTAAAGAACTTGTTGTTTAACTAGATAATAACATAGTTATATGGCCACCATTCTCTGCATATGGTTTATATGTTAATTATGGTTAAACATGGCCTATAACAATAAAGCCCCTATACAGGTTAGTGTGCAGCTGCACATTTTTTAAGCTATCTTGGTGTCCAACTGGTATAAAATCCAGTATAAGGATTGATATCTGGGGAAAATGTTGTATCAAACATTTCTACTCCCCACTTTGAAGCATGTTAACTCAACTGTGTATTCTGCTGTGTATTATTGTCTCTCTCTAAGCAGCAGAGTGCAGTCCGTCTGTTAGCTTCGCTTTAGCTTTTAAACTTTGCCCCATCAATTCAACATAGTTGCTTTATTTTTTTATCTGACTTACTTTGTTATGAATGCACCTTCTATCTCCTGTGCAAAGATTTAAAAACGTTCCTCCACTCTGTGTAACACTTTACTGCCTTTAAAGCATCAGACCTTTTATTGTTCAATCCCCCTTTTAGTGTAAACCCCCTGCATATCTTCATCCCTCTCTCTGCCTCTTTATTTTCCTCTTTCTTTGTCTCAATCTCTCACCATCTCCTTTCTCTCTTTCCTTCTCCTCTTTTCATAAAGGCCATCTAACCCCCCCCCCCCCCCCCCCCCCCCCCCCCCCCCCCTCCCTTCTCCTCCTCCTGCCCACTTCTACTCCCTCACTTTCAGTAATTCCAGTGTTGCCTCTCTCTCTCGCTCGCTCTCGTAGCTCACCCTAATCCAGCTCTGACCTCAATCCCGTGATGTAACGGATCATGTGATGCAGGGGAAAAGAGAGAGAGAGAGAGAAATAGAAAAGGGACGAGAGGGAGAGAGAGGAACAGGGGACGTGAAGTGGGGAAACATGGTCTAATCCCCGATTGCTGGAGCCACGGACCAATCACACACTGATGGAGGGGGGTCAGGGGGCGCCTCCATTAAGTTTCAAAATATTAGCCGGACACACACTGAAGCACTCACAAACACACACTCACATACCAGCACATGGGCACATATGAGGACGCCCACACAAACACACACACAAACACACACACACATCCTTCCTGTAAACAACAAGTCAACATGTTTGTTTCATCTTTGTGACTCAGTGGTTATTTACATGCAGTGTACAGACAACCACAAACACATCAACCCGTTTGTTATGACCAACACATGCTTAATGCTCATCATGTGTTTCTCTACCTGTTGTTGCAGGAGAGAAATCATCTTCTTCGTACCGAGGCATGGCAACAAAGCAAAAGTCTGTTTCAAACCAAACATATTTGTAAAATCTTGCTCGATAAATTTAATATAAGGGCCTTTTAATACAATGGCCTCACAGATGATTATCTTGGTATATCATAAAGCATGAATAAATATCTGAAATATATTGAAGCCAATTTTTAACACCATCCAATTGTTAATTGTTGTTCTTTATCAGTGTTTTCTCATAAGTGTTTGTATATTAGACAAGACAAAATGTCATAAAGCAGATCAAATTTGATGAAAGGTTTCATCATGAAAAAACAAAGCTGATACTTGTTTCAGTCTTTAAAATCAGTGTCCTAAAAATTCGGGACAAAAAACAACAATATTTGACTCCACTACATCCTAATTTCTATCATATTGCAGTTTCTTCTCTGCTTGATATAAGCTTAAGTAAATTCTGAGTATTTGCATTAAGACCTCTTTCAGTGTAACAATATCTCCACTCTGTTCTTCTTGGTTTTCACGCTCATTGGGCCTTTCCTCAAACTATTAGTGTCTGAACTCCACTTAAAAGCAATCAGTGCTGTCATGTGCCATTCTAAGAAACAGATTACTCTGTGACCATGGGAAATGGGATCAAATACTGTGCATGTTGAATTTCTTTGTTCTGCATTCCCCTATGTATTCACTGGGGGCGTGTGTCGTGTGTAGTATTGTAACTGGTCATGAGGGGGAGCAGTAGAAACACTACTGTACAGTGGTCAGAGAGCGTGTCCACAGAGACCCGTGTGTGCTGTCCTCTCCCTCCCCTCTTGTTTCTGGTGGCTGTGTGACCAGTGGAGCACATGGCCGGTGAGATGCAGGCCAGCACACGCACAAAGACACACACATACACACATATTTGTACAGGAAACAAACAAACCCATACTAGATGATAGCGATGATAGTAAAACCTTAACATCTCCACTCAAAGCCTATCACAGTCACTTACATAAATGAAATGTTGACACTGGGAACCTCTGTGGCACATACAGATAGAATGGGCATTAGAACATGTTTTCGTCCAGCAGGTATATGTTTTAAATGAAACATTTACGTACTTGTTCAGAGACTGAGTTGTTTTCAGTGATGAAGAAAGAGCAATGGTCTTCTTTACTCAGTTAAACTTTTGCAAACACAGCATATCAGACTAGAGAGTCTAACCATCAATTGCTTCTAACATGGATGCGGTCTCAGTGAAGTCACCCATTGGTTTCTCGAGAGAAGTTTTGAAGCCTATCGTTGGTGGTCGCCCTATTGGAAATGCTGACTCAACCTAGCTTTCCGTCGACCTAGCAAGAGGCGCAGAGGTGAAATTGAAGCAGGCTACACACACATAGGCTGAAATAAACTCACATGCAAAAACAAGATGAAGAGTGAAGGGGCAAGCAGTCGGTTTGATGGTGCCTTGCTCAAAGGCACATCAGCAGTGCTCAAGAAGTGAACTGGCACCTCTCTACCAGCCCGATGTCCAGACTTGGTCCATACCCAGACTTAAACTGACGACCCTCCGGTACCCATGTCAAGTCCCTACAGACTGATCTACTGCCGCTAACGCATACGTACAAACTGTATGATCGTAATGTTATCTTGAGATTTTACACACATAAAATATATATATTTTTAAATATAACGCCTTGTAGATGTTTGATGAATATCTTCAGTTCCTGTTAAACAATGTGTGTGGCCTCATGTGTGTGGCTTCTTGGACCCCTGGGGTGTTGCTAGTTCAATAGCAGGTTGTGCTAATGGCTCAACATGCTTAATCCCTGGGAGCAATTCTGGGCGCCTCCTGCACCCTCAACCTTGGGTTACCCAACCCCCCACTCACCATGTCTCTTTGTGGTACACGACATTAATCTGTGCTCATGTAGTCTGAACCCACTTACCCCCCTTCCCAAGCCGCTACCCTCCCACCAAGACTACAACCCAGATACACACACACACATGAAAATCACCCCCATATATCTTTACTGACTGACAGTAAATATACCTGGACTTGGTTCCCTCATTTCAGAGAAACAAAAAAATCCCAATCTGAATTTTTTATGAACCAGTAATAATCTGTTTTTTTTAGGTTCCACCTCTGATAAGGCAAATAGCCCATCATAGTTTAGTATTTCAAGGTGGCAACTTGGGTGGTCAATCAGATTGAAGGGTTGCCCAGGACACCCCTTACAACCCCTCTGGACACACACCTGATATGAAAGCATCAGTTTTTTTCACAACCATCTAAAGTTCAGTTTACTCCATGATTTCCCTTTTCTTTTAATCAGTTTTTGGTGCTGGTTAGTTACATTGGTTTAATAGTACTAATAATAATAATACATTTTATAAACATAGCGATTTTCAAAATACTGAAAGACACTTTACAAATCATTAAAGCACACATAACTTTAGTTTTTACTTTTCAAAATGCTTCGTTTTGGTGTTGGCTGTTTTAAATTTAAGTGATAGTTTTTTCTCTTGACTTCCATCTCAGTCGCCAGATAAGGATGTGTTGGAAACAAGCAGAAAGTTTGTGTTAAGCCACCACAGGTGCGCAAAAAACTGCAGATCCTTAAGTGTCTACTTGAGGATGGCTCCAAAAGCAAATGAAGTCCCATTGAAACCATAGACTCTATAAATGATGGAAGTAGTATCTGTGGTATCAAAAGTGGTACCAGAGGTTTTCCAGAAAATGTACAAAGGGCTGAACTAACACAGATCATTTAAAGAATGTCTTATAGACTGTCGTCAGTAGGTTTAAACTCTTCCAATCAGATTTATAATTTTACCTGCATCACAATCTTTGTCTGTTCCTCTACTAATCCATAACTACTGATGCATTCATCTAATTGAGCAATGACGAACATGTAAAAACGACGATGACCCCTATCCACTCAACCTCAATGTACTGTTCATCTGTCTATTCCGTCTTCCCCTTCTGTCCCTCTCTGCTCCATATCTGCACCCCCCCCCCCCCAACACACACACATACAATCTGTACCAGCTGTGTACTAATCTGGGGTCGACCTCTCAACCTGCCTGTACCCACTCTGCCCCCCAATCTTCCCTCAACGCACATACATTTCTCTCTTCCTCAACATCCATCCACCTCTCTCCTCTACCCACATCTCATCACTTCTCATCCATGCACCACCCTCCCACCCACCCCCTCCCCCAACCCCCCACCCACCACCATCAATCCCAGCACTGTGTTAATCTGGTGCTGGTCTGACGGTCAGCACTTTGAGCAGCAGACAGACAGATTGGCTTTAATCCCCTGAGTGCCACAGATGGAGCGCCACGACGCAGACCTTGGGGAAGGCGAACGCACAGTTGTACACAACACACACACACACACACACACACACAAACACACACACAAACACAGACAGGGGCATCACACAGCACTCTGGGCTCTGTATAAAGGCATGCTCCAAGTTCTTCCTTCCACTATCTTTATCTAGGTCCCTTCAAAAAGGTCTGTTCTGCTCCATTTTACTTCCAGCTCCTTGTTTGTAACATAATAACTTGCTGAAAAGTTATTTCCAGATTATCGTCATTATGCAAAATAATGCATTCATTATAATTCATAATTATAAGGCTTATTTGAAACAATAAAGGCCTGACTCTGTTAGACCCACATACCAGGCTTTTCTCAGTATTTAGGTCCCAATCCTGAAAGAAACGCTTCTTTGATACGCCGCAATATAATCCAGCAGTTAGATTAGTGTTAGCATTATTTTCATTCTAATCCAAAGAATGAAATTATTTCATTTTTAATTACCTATATGAACCTTTTTTTTTTTTCAACAATCTGGGAAAATGCACGACAAGAGGGAGAAAGAGGAGAGAAAAGCAGAGAAAGATTAGATGTAATACAACATTTATTTTGTCATTTTGTGCCTCAGTTCTGCAGGGAAATTGTTCCAAAAACACTGATGTAAGGATAAAACCTGAAGGGATTAAATTAATTATTTAATTGTCAATGGTTGGTGTCCTATATTGCCAAAGCAGAACAGCAAGACTGTAAACTTTGTCAGATCAATGTTATGGATTCAACAGTGTTTAACATCAAACAGCCGAACATCCTGCAAATGAAACTTAGGTGATTTCCAACCAGGTGTGCTCAGGATGTACTTCACTTTCTGCTACACACTGTGGAGAACATATCTGTGCTTCTAAGGGAAAGGTAAAGAAAACCATAAACCAATGTCCACCAGCAAAGATCACATTTAAAAGTGCTGGGATTGAAAAGGCATGAAAACTTTTTAGCAAGCAAGCAACAAAAATAACTTAGAAAACTAAAATAACTGGATAAACAGTGTCTGGCCTCTGATACTCAGAGTGGTAGATCAGAATCAGAATCAGTCATTACAGTTGCTCCTATACACAATAAGTAAGAATATCTAATAAGATTAATAAAAGAAAGTAATTAATTAGATATAAATACAATACAATGAAAATAATGATAATAAAAGTATGTCCAGAAGACAAAATAAGCTATGTAGAAAATTCATGGTCGAAGTCCCAGGAGATCAGGAAGAGGGCACTCTGGATGTCTACATGTCTAAATTTTAACATGATCAGACCCTTTTTAGGCCAATATGAACAGTTTTGGGTCATAAACAATTTAACTATTGGAAATATGGAGCAGGACAAAGTCCATTTCTGATCTGGGATGGAAGAAAACAACCATTCCAAGGGAGTTATGCACTGATTTTGCACAAATGGGACAACACCAAGGTGTTTTTCCACTTCAACAAAGAAGTAAATGGTAAATGGACTTGTATCTGGTCTTTATAACCACTCAAAGCACGTTTTACACTACTAGTTACATTCACCCAGCCACACCACATTCACACACTGATGGAGGAGGCTGGGGGGAAGGTGGGGACAAATTTGGGGATCAGTGTCTTGCCCAAGGACACTGCAGCATGTGAGCTGGATCAGTCGAAACACTCCAAAGTGTAACAGATGAAAACTTTGAGGGCTGAAATAGCTACGATTTTTTTGTTTAGTATATTTTCCTGTGGTATTCATCTTTAAAATGATTATAATAAGCTTTATACAGTCAAACCCAGTGGAAATAGAAACTATCTAGCCTGAGGTCAGAGCAGAGAGGACTCTGTGTGATGAATAAATCAAAACAAGTATTCTTCAGAGGACCTCCCTCGTATTATAAAGATCACTTTTATTGGCTCAGCTTGTGGCTCATCACAAGGATTTGACTTGGCTGCATCGTGACGCCAAAGATGCCTTGACTGTGTTTTTGTGTGCACGTGTGTGTGTCTGTGTCTGTGTCTGTGTCTGTGTGTGTGTATGTGTCCATGCCACTCTAACGGCGATGCCCATTCAAAACAACAGGATTACAGGCTGGTGTTTGATTAGATGTTTGTTTGTCTGTGTTTCATTGTAATGAGAAAAGCCAAGGCCACAGTGACACGAGTGCATGTGTGTGTGTGTGTGTGTGTGTGTGAGTGTGAGTGGGTTGCATTGTAATGAATATAGCTGAGGGCACGTCTTTATCCCTTTTAATCAAGGAAGTAGAAGGATGAAATGAAACACTGATGAGGGGAATGATGTCAAACCCCAAAAAGGATATTAATTGTAACGCTGGAGTCTCACATGTGGGTTTGTGTGGTTGTGAAATATAGATACAAATCACTATGTCAATCATCACTAGCTTAAAAGAATTTAAAAAAAACATGTTCAAATAAAAGTCACTGAAATGAAAGTTAGTGCTGTGTAGCATTGTTTACACAAACAAAGTGTACTGAGTTTTTATTTATCGTTAGATTTGCCTGAAATGTTGTTATGATGTCTGTTATATAAATATTTTCTTACCTGGAAGACACTGCCGTTATGTTTAAAGGTTGAGCAGGATGCCCAACTTTGTGTATGAATCCTTGTGTGTGTGGATTGTGATTAAACACGATGCATTACTGCCATCTAGTGGTGTGTCTGAGTAGGGAGTGTTACACAGTTAGAAGGTCATACACAGCTTTATTGATCAAACAATAAAGATAGTCATACAATAGAGGAGGAGCTAAGGGTAATAAAGTTCTTTAATCTAATCTGAGAGGTTGTTCTTTTAGCTTTAATTTTCAGAATCAAACACAAGATCAAGTTTAAATGTAACGATACAAAAATAATCCTCTAGCTGCTCAGTTGTTGAGTCACTGGAGCTAATTTCCAGTGTTATTAATATTGCAAAGGAACCAACTAATTCCTAAATCTCAAATCCTTTTACAGGGCGAGGGCTTTTTTTTGGTCACGCACTTTTTATTTCCTACTGCAGTCCTTTGAATGGGGAGCTACATCCTGTTTCATCCTAGTTATTCACCTTTGGTGCCAGAGCTGACAGAACACCGACCCTACACTACCAGTCAAAGGTTGGAAACACCTTCTCATTCAAGGGTTTGTATTTATTTTAATTATTGGAAACACTGTAGATTAATACCAAAGACATCCGAACTATGAAAGAACATATATGGAATTATTTAATTCACAAAATTTTTTTTAAACAAAGCAGAATATGTTTTATATTTTAGATTCTGTAAAGTAGCCCCCTTTTTCCTTCATGACAGCTATCATACTCTTGGTATTCTCTCAGTCTGCTTCATGAAGTGGTCTCCTGGAATGGTTTCTAATTAACATGAGCCTTGTCAAGAGTTCATTTGTAGAATGACTTGCCTTCTTAAGACCATCAGTTGTGTTGTTCAGAGGTAGGGTTAGTACACAATGGATAGTCCCATTTGACTACTGTTGTAATCTATATTATGGCAAAACCAGATTACTTCATAGTCTTGATGTCTTCAGTATTAATCTACAATGTTGAAAATAATTAAAATAAATAAAAACCATTGAATGAGCAGGTGTGTCCAAACTTTTGACTGGTACACACTACACTGCTGAGGCAAAGGATGAGAGGTACACAGGTATTTTAATTTCAAACCATGTTACGTTGATGTAAAACTATATTACTTTATAGGACATGACTTTTGTATTCATTATGATAAAAGGTGGATTAATAAGAGTATGAAAAGTATGATATGAAAAGACAGTAAAAAAGGAAAAGCACTGCAACTGGACATGAGTGTAACATCCATTTATTACCACCTTATATGACAAATCTGGAAATTACAAACATTGTTTAATTGAAACAGTATCCTCAACATTTCCAAAAGAAAAATAAAATCAAACTGAGCCAAAAATAAAAATTAAGCTATAAGTCAACCTGAGAGACGGTATAACGACGGATCTGGAGAAAAAATAAAGAAAAAAGGGGGGACATGTACAGAAAACATGACCTGTTTCATTAGTCATGTAACACTGATTTACAGTTATTTTTTACATTTTAATCACTTATTTTGTTTTTTAAAAAATTATCACACTCGAAGATCTTTTGGTTTTGGATAAAGTTAAAAACCTCATGAACCTTTCTTACTAAAGGTCCTTCATTTAAAAAAAATCAGCCGCTGCTACAAAAGTTTCTCTGACACTGTACTCGAGTTCTAAGGCTTTGGCTTTAAATAGAGGAAACCAATTCTATCACCACAAAACAGGTGAGGTTCAACTCTTCTGTCTTTAGGAAAAGAGCGTCAACAAGAGGATCAAACTTTGGTGCCAAAACAGGTCAGTAGCTTCGTATTTCAGTAGAAAAATCTCTTCAAATTTGTTTTTTTCTGTTTGTTCTGTGTTTGAATCTGATTTATCCCCCCATGTCTGTTTCATCACCAAATAGTTGAAGTGAAAAAAATATATCCTGTTTGTGCGAGACGTTTTCTGACGGGAAAAAAACAAGACAAATGACAGCAAAGATCAATATGGTAATCATAAAGCAACTCCAAAGATGCTGATGGATTGTTTACAATTGACTGAGGTGATCAGAGTCAACGCTCATGCACCCTCTGCCCCCAAGAGACTACCTCAGTTATCTCTGCATGTTTTTCAGCGAGGCCGGCAGAGGATCGAGAGCAGGAGAAGAGGGCCGGGGAAGTTCTTTTAGCACCCTGCTGCAGAAAGAGACCCGAGTCCCCCAGCAGACAAATACCTGCCCTCTCCTCCCGTCTCTCTCCCGGAGAACTTTGCACCGCTCTTATCCAAGATGTTCTCTCATTGTTCACAAGTCATTCTTTACCCCACGTTGTCTAATCAGAGACAGTGCAAACTAGGAGACATATGCTTGAGTTGATCTCATCACCAAAGAGTCAAACATGCACAAAATGAGAGTACCCTAGAAGTCTGCTGCCAAGAGCACTAAGAAAACACGACTATACACTTTATCCATAATATAATCAGTTTTTCTCTACACACTACTAACACAGGGAGGGAGAGAGGGAGGGAGAGAGAGGGAGGGAGCGGGTGAGGGGCAGAGGGACGGAGAAACAGACTGGTGAAGGGAGGACAGGAAGAGGTTGAAAGGAGAAAGATTAAGAGGAGAGAGTGTTTAAGCGCGCTCCCCGCGGATACGACGTGCCAGCTGGATGTCTTTGGGCATGATGGTGACACGTTTGGCGTGGATGGCGCACAGGTTGGTGTCCTCAAACAGACCCACCAGGTAGGCCTCGCTGGCCTCCTGCAGAGGGGGAAACAGGAAATGCAGCTCTCATCAGAAGAACGGAAACACATTTTGCTTTCCTACTTTACAGTGGGGGCGATTGTTACACAGGGGAACTACTTTAAATGAGCGTGTGGCACCGGTTAATATCATTTTAATACACTAACAAACTTTTGCTTCATCAATATTTCAAGACTTCAGAATTTCTTTATTGGAAGGACACAGACAAGCAGCCTATAAAGTCTATGAAGAGTTGTATTAAATAACTGAATTTTTTTGTTTTAAGCATTTACAAGAATTTATTATGATCTCAAGAAATATTAAGTGGTTACAGCAGACACACGCAAACAAAGTTCTGATTGAAACTGCATACACTATATAAGCTGAGTCGTTAGGGTAACAGCTAATGTTGTATGATACTTTAAAGTGCATCAAAGCCTGTACATAAAGTGCTCACAATGCCTTAAATCACATACAGGTAAGTAGTCATTCACTTATGAAGAACATTTAGTCTGATATGACTGCATAGTGTGGGGTGTATGTAACACAGACCTGCAGAGCTCCAATGGCTGCGCTCTGGAATCGGAGGTCAGTCTTGAAGTCCTGGGCGATTTCTCTCACCAGGCGCTGGAAGGGCAGCTTGCGGATCAGCAGCTCAGTGGACTTCTGGTAACGACGGATCTCACGCAGAGCCACGGTACCAGGCCTTCGCGGTCAAAGACAAATGTTAATATTTTAGCTGAGGATATGACAGAATGTAATGCCACTAAATTTACTAAGCAGAACATTTTTTGCTGATTTATTTAATTTAAAAAGTAGTGACTGAAATACTGTTTCTCTCCGCTTTGCAGAAATATGTTCGTTTTTTTTATTCAACTTTTTCCTAACAACTGCAAACACATTCCTAACTCATTGTTGTGCTTCATATACAGCGTAATCATGTGTGTGGGAGTTATTCTAGCCCACGTTACCTGTAACGATGGGGCTTCTTGACTCCACCAGTGGAAGGAGCGCTCTTGCGAGCAGCCTTTGTGGCCAGCTGTTTACGAGGGGCTTTGCCTCCAGTGGACTTACGGGCAGTCTGCTTGGTACGGGCCATGGCTACTGAAGATCACCTGAAGAAGATGGGAGAAAAGGGAAGAATCCTCTCAATCACATTTGAGTTGCACCTACATGTATTTATCAGAATATTATTAATACAATAATGAAAACAGGGTATGTTGCCGAAATAAAACTTCTGTGAAACTATACTTCCTTGGTCTGACAACTGCACACTTGAGTTGCCACTTCCTGGATAAACAACAACAATAACCTCACCAAAACGGACTCGTGAAATATCTACCCCATATATTTATTAACGTGCAATAATCACTCATCCCTCTCTTCTCTCTTCTTACATGAGTAATACGTTTCTCCACCCATCTTCTCAGTTCTGTTCTGCAAGTTGTTTTATACCTATGCTACAAGTCTGCACATTTTTCACCAAGTCGCTGGATTTGTAAATATTTCACGTAAGTTCACTTATTTAGTTGAGTATATAAGATATGCTTATTTTTACTTCTTTAGTTTTGATTGCTAATAACTTTTTAATAATTGCTATATATGTTATTGTTTACTTTATACTGTTTCGCACTGCCAACTTCACTGCTGTAACACTTATCTTATGTTATCTTCTGATTATGAACCTTCTTACAAAGCTATCTATGTTTTTAAATGCAGTATACAAACTATATCAGAGTTTTTAGATTTAACCACAAAACTCTAAATAAGTTTTGGGGAACTTTTGAGGAAAGTAAACACACAAGGTATTCTTTATCACAGTCAGTCCGACAACCATCAATCAAAGCTTTACTGCGAGCCCATTGGCTGTAAAACAAGCACGTATCAAACAGTGCAACAAATGAACCAATCAGCATGCAGGGTCTTTAAGTGGGCGGGCTCTGCAGCTGCGTTCCACTGTTGCTAGCTCCGCCCCCTCCGCTCTGATGATGGCGGCGGTTTGATGCGCAAACGGGATAAAGACCCAGGGCAGAAGAGCAAAGGAGTAGCTCAGAAACAACTTAAATTTGACGAATAATCGCTTTTCGAGCTAACCGAGAAAGGACACGGCAAGACAGAAGACATTTCAAGGAACTCGTAAATACGCGTAGGAAAGCAAACCGGCCCCTAACGGCTGCGTAGAACCGAGCTGAACCGGCGCATAATTTGAAACCCAATTTCCCCTCCTCTCGACGGCTGCAGTAAAGACTGCATTTCACCGTCCTTTCAACTGCCGTGTTTGTTATAATAAAGAACGACAAAATCCGATGTTTTTCACTATTTATAGTGCTTCTAAATGTAAAAAAATACAAGTTAATAAAACAAAGTTAACTAACAGACACTGGGATGTATTTTGAAGAGGCTTACCTGGGGGAAAAGTGAGTAGAAGTCGTGAGAAATGTTTCGCTTGTCTCTATTTTCTTCTCCGTATCCACAATGGGAAGCAGCGTCCAGAGGGGAAAATGGCCGCCGCGTCAATCATCTGTCCCACAATGCAACAGTGTTCACAACATTCATGTGGTCACTTTTATCAGATTATTATAAACACAGAAACGTAAACAACGCGTTTTATCGATATGTATGGCAGCAGTGTGTAGTTTAAATTCAGAGAAGTTCACAGAGGAGAATAAGTGCTGCTGCTGTTAGTGTTTAAAGCCCTTTTAATGTCCTGTGAGAGCATCCTGCTCAAACCGAAAGGGACTGATGCTGAAAAAGTTTGTCGTACTCGTACCTTCAAGAGCTGTAATGTTTACCAATCATATTATATTCATGTCCCAAGGATCAACTTGTAAACATGGGATTTAGCAAATTATATAGGAGTGATTTAAAAAAAAAATAATAATAATTTGCACCCTCGTTATTTAGCCTCAGCTTGTATAAAGATACTTTTAAGAGTAGGGATTATTTATTCAAAAGTAATAAAGGAATAGAAATATACTGCCAGCGTTCAGAGAATGTACCATAGATATATTCCAATTTTCTCAAGGTTGTCTTAGATTGCTTATTTTGTTCAATAACAGACCAAAACTTGATGTTAAGAAGCTAAATATCTATAGCGCCCTTTTGGAAGGACATTCACAGGAACATCAATAATATTTTTGGAATAAACATCCCTTTTAGTTGTGACACAGTCTATATGGGTGACTTTTTCTGCGATGGATGGAATATAAGTGATAAGAAATTAGCACAAATTATTTTGGCAGCAAGCAAAAAAGCTGTCATGGAAATGGTTGAAACCGGATCCCCCTACTATTGATGACTGGATTGAAATATCAAATTTATATTCAAGAAAGGCTTTCCTTCTCCCTCAAGGTTCAAAAGGAAAGAATATACAGAATCTGGTCCAAATGGACAGAATCTGTTAAAACTGTAAGGCAAGATTTCATCTGACTGAATGTAGAGAAGGAGTGAAGATATGATTCATTTCTATTTTGTTTTTGGCTTGCTCTTTATTTGATTTTTGCAATCTCTTCCATCTATACCTTTAAAATGTAATCTTCCCATGTTCTGTTGTATGTCTTAAGTTCCCTAAAAAAAATTTAATTAAAGAGCTAAATTGCTGTAGAACTATCAAGTATGTTTTGCCTACTATACATGTTACATTCTGCTGTAGAATAAATGCTGACTGTAAAGTGATTGCTCTTCCTCAATAAAGAAAGAATAATAAAAAAAGAAGCTAAATATCAAAGCAGATAAAGTAGAGCTGAAAATAATTCCACTTCCTGTACTTTTGGGATGTTTCAGATATTTGTAAACTGTCTACAGATCAATGATGCAGTTGCATACAATTTTTCTATTAACTTCAGCCTCATTGTTTCATCAAGATGTACATTACGTCAATTTAGACATTCACAGAAACAGCTTTATTCAACCACAAGGATCTGTTTATTATGTTTGTAAGTGAATTTTCAGAGTACAAATATTTTGCTTTTAAAAATGAAAACATAAATCAAAAACACAGTAGAAAAAAAAAGGTTATCATATCAACCTGAGAGAGGAACAAAAAGTCAAATAACCTTGACATAGTAATGTGGCTGACAATCAAAAATATGATAAACATAGGTCTGCTACATATACGCCGCGTGTAGTCTGCCAAAAATGCAGTGTCATCAAAGTACAATGACGTTTTCATTTGACAACCAGATTCAAACTGAATTTCTTTTGATACATTAAACAGTAGAAATACACTATTGTAAAAAAATCACTACTTTTACAACAAATTTCTATTTAAAAAAAGGAAAGAAAAAAGACAAGACTAATTATATTGATGATTACATCTGTCAGAAGATGATAATGTCTTTTCCTTAATGCTATTTCCTATGCCCACATCATCACACACTATTCTTGGTTTGCAAAAACACCATCATCATAAAGAGAAGGCATTCCCTCTGAGCTAGCAGGTTAAACGTGAGGAGTGTAGCTGTGGCTTAAAGTTTCGGACATACATGACTTTTCTAAGGAAACTCTGCTACTAGTAGCACCGAAGAGGACATGATCACACAATATACGGTTATCACAATCATATGATATATATAGAACCTCAACCCAAACTACTAACTAAGTATAGAGGATGAAAAGAGTGGTGAACAGACAAGAAGATAGCATGAAAAAAGTCAGACAGCATTTTAAGCTCGCTCCCCGCGGATACGACGTGCCAGCTGGATGTCTTTGGGCATGATGGTGACACGTTTGGCGTGGATGGCGCACAGGTTGGTGTCCTCAAACAGACCCACCAGGTAGGCTTCGCTGGCTTCCTGCAGATGGCAGAGTCAGAACATTGGTTGATTAATTGGAATAATTCAAAAGAGAAATAGCTAGAGATTTTTTTATTGTACGTGCTGCTAACCTGCAGAGCTCCAATGGCTGCACTCTGGAAACGCAGGTCAGTCTTGAAGTCCTGGGCGATTTCTCTCACCAGGCGCTGGAAGGGCAGCTTGCGGATCAGCAGCTCAGTGGACTTCTGGTAACGACGGATCTCACGCAGAGCCACAGTACCAGGCCTGCGGGGAAAGGCAAAAATAATAGGAATCAGGATTATGATGCCGCTTAGGTGACTTTTTCCATTAGTGGGAGTCTAAAAATCATCATGGGAAGCCATATAAACTCATCTCAGATTTTTATACAATTAACCTGAAACTGCAAGTTCACATTATACATAACTAACCTTTGGTAAAGTTAACAACCTCAAGTTAATGGTATCACCTCTTAATTTAATAAGGAAACAAACATGTGTGTCTGAAAATCTCCTTCTTGACACCATGAAAAGTGTTCATTCCATTTGATAGCTGTAGTGATGAACACATATAGACACACAAGGTCTGACTTTTATCATTGCTCTTTTAATAACTTTGGTGAATGTTTTTAATTGCTTTGTTGCCAAAATGTAAATAAACTAGCCTTGAATAAAAACTATGAAGTATGTGACATTGATTGAGCTTGTGATATCACCTGTAACGATGAGGCTTCTTGACTCCACCAGTGGAAGGAGCGCTCTTGCGAGCAGCCTTTGTGGCCAGCTGTTTACGAGGGGCTTTGCCTCCAGTGGACTTACGGGCAGTCTGCTTTGTACGGGCCATGGCTACTGAAGATCACCTAAACGCACATAAGGAGGTTTGAATTAGTTGAGAAAATGCAAAGACTTTGAGGTGTGTGTGTGCAAAAGAATTGCTACGATACTCAGGAGGTGCAGAATAAAAAGCATTGATTTGATTTGATGTCTTTATTTCGATCATGTAAAAGTAAAATTGAAAAAATCATACAAGTAGAAAAGAAGAAATAGTTATACAAAAGAAACAAAATCAATCAGTTCCATTAGCAAACAATGAAACATTTTACTTTACATGTGGGAAAAGGAGTAGGAAGAAGTTCAAACTTATCTAATCCTACCCCTTTATTCACTATTTTCTGTCATTATGAGTGCACTCCCACACATCAAATCTTCATTATCTTCATATTTACACCTACGATATAAAGCAAACCCCTCATGATTACCAACACTTGTCTTCCTCCTTGTACCTCATGAAAAATATTTCTTTATACTTCTTCTTGAACTGGATTATGTCCTGTCATGCTGTAGCTCCATGTTGAGTCTGTTCCAGTTTTACTCCACAGATTGAAATACAGAAACTTTCCCTTGTGGTCTGAACACTCACCATCTTTAATCTTAACTTCCCTCTTAAGTTAAAACCCCCCTCTCTTTCAAAGAACAATCTTTGAATATTTCCTGGCAAGACTTTTTTCCTTGCCTTATACAAAATTTTGGCAGTTTTAAAATCTACATGGTGAAATAATTTAAATATTTTGGACTTATCTAAAGTTAAATTTTATTTGATCAGTTGAATATCAAGTGGAATGACTTCGGATGTATAAATCAACATCAGGGTCGTAGTGTTTGTTTTCCAATTATATCTTATACAGCTTATGCAATAATCGTTGTTAAAAAATGACAGAAGAGCCGTCCAATCACAGCCGAGCTCATTATAAAGTAGGCAAATCAAGTTATGTCTACGAGGCTCTGGGGCGGGATATTGTTGTTATTTCGACCAATCACAGTGCGATATCTCCCCGCCCCTTGCGCAGTGAGCCAGGGTGCGTTCGTTTCCTCATACTGCGCCGCCCGGTTGCGCTCAAGCCTTGATATTTTATTCAGAATTAGCTATTTTGAAGAAAACCGAGCGACACCGCCCGCTCCTGCTGCCCCGTGTGAAGAAACAAGCTTACGTATAGATGATGGCTGGCTGCTTGCTTCAAGAATGTAAACGGGAAGGAAAAAACGTTGTAGCAAACGAGGAAGGTGATGATAAAACCGTCGAAATTACATTAAAACCGCTGATTCAAAGTGGAATATACTTTATCAAAATCAAACTACAACTGTCAAGGGATCAAATCGTGAACAATATTTTGTCAGATGACCCCTCACTGTAGGCGCATTTCCGAGTCAAATTCGACTAGATCACAAAGTGCCTTTTAGGTCCCCGACTCCCCGAGCAGGCAGATAATAGCCCGACTGCTCTGCGTTTTCTTTTTCACCGAAAAAACACCAAATAACACATCCATCCGAGAAATAACATGACACCAAATGATAGATTGACGTGTAATTAAAACACTGATACATACCTTTGACAAATTAGTGAAGGATCGAAGCTTGAAAATGGGAATTTATTCTTGAGTCTCTAAAGCGTTGTTCTCGCAATAAAATGAAGGGAGGGAGGAAAAAAAAGGAAAAAGAACATAGGAGAGCAACAGGAGACACGTTTCCCATGATGCACCTGGAATAAACATACTACATGCAGCATGATAAACATCTCTATCCTCACTCTCGGGAGAGCAGGCTTATGGAAACTTTTTATAAACTTCATTTTTTACACTTTATGTGGTTTTAGGTTGAGTTGGGTTTAAAAAAAAAAAAAAAAAAAAAAATTCTCGAAATAAAAAGGGCACAAACTCACTTTAAATCTTTATTAGAAAACAGAAATGACACGACACCATGCCCCTTTTCACCTTTTTATACTTCCTTTATAGAATTAAATTCTGTTTAATTAATTGCAAATGAATAACTTGTAATTCAACACCACCATGACAGTTTTCTTTATTGTGCTGACTAGTGCTGGGCGATACCACATTTTTATGATTTGATATGATACCAAATACTTGTTTGGCAATTTATTTGATACCCAATACTGATGCTGATACTTTCAGTGACTTATTTATTTAATAAAATGCAACGCTTGAAAGACAATTCCCATGACAAATACTGCTAATTTAACAACTGTAATATGCAAATCCTTTGGTGGCCTTTTTTAAACAATGAAATGAATTTAGAAAAACACATAAATAATAAATAATCAACATCTTCTATTTAAATTCTCTGAGTGGAAAGCTTTAAACAGCCTCTTCACAATGATTACTGTTAAAATGACACTGTGATCATGATGTCTCTGAATTTGTCGGTACAAAACTTTGGAGTGAGTTATCCTAAAATAATCAGAAGTGACACATGTTCTTTTATTTTGCATTTATTAATTAGTATCAATATTTTATTAGAGTATTCAATACTCAAATGAGTAGCGTGTAAATATCGATATATCGATACCACAGAATCGATACGCCCACCACTAATATCGAATACTTTTTTGGCAACTTATTCAATACCCGATACTGATGCTGATACTCTCAGTGATTTAAAAATGCTAATAAAATGCAACGCTTGAAAGATTCAAGATTCAAAGGTTTTTATTGTCAATTTTCACCATATATACGAAGACATACAGGTAAATCGATATGTTGTTTCTCCCTTCCAATTCTTAAATAGCAAAAAATGTAATATAAAATACAATAAAATTATAATAAAATACCGTTAAAACAGCATATGTACACAGTGCAGGTAGTGCAGTGACAGTTTAAAAATGGACAAATGTTAATAGATAATAGTGCAAATGATATTAAGGTACAGACAGTATTGGAGATAAAGTAAATGGTTTGATGTGCAAAAGCAGCTGAGGTAGAGTCCCTGTATGTAGGGTATGTAGTGGGAAAAACAACCCCCATGACAAATATTGTTCATTTAACAACTTTAATATGCAAATCCTTTGGTGGCCTTTTTTTCAAACAATGAAATAAACAAATGTAAAACTTTTATATAAATTAATACAGTTGTCACAGTGTTTCCACATCCTTCCTGCAGAGGGCGCCACCACCGTCACAGCACATAAGAAGAAGAACCTTGCTTTATTTCTCTCACTATTCCAACATGGCGGCGGCCAGGAGGCTGAAACGCGTGGCGGCCTCACAACCAGGATTTCTTAATTTAAAGTCCACTTCAGACCATGCAGACCTGCTCGGCAGAGGGAGAAGACGAGTGAACAAAAACAAGAAGAAAAGCTGGAACAAACACAGCGACGTGAATGACGTAGAAGACTTTTTAGAGGACGTAAGACACCAGGAGAGGACCACAGGGTGAGTTTAGTTTGCCTGTTTGTTTGACTAAAATTGGGAAACTGGTGTGGTAAAAGTCAGATTTTAACCTCTAATAATGCCTTGTTATGTATTGACCTCCGATATATAATGTTTTATGGATGTTAATCTCTTGTTACCCGTTATTTGGCGTCGTCTGTCCCACGCACACATGTCTATGTTTTCCCTTGTTGAACAGAATGTCATTTTAGTCTATTTTTGATCAGATTTTTAACTTTCTATTCAACAAATACAGACCGTAGCTCAAAATCTAGTTTGTCTTTATATTAGTTAACCTGTGAAACATCACACTGTAGTTAAGAGCCTTGTTCTAGTCTCATTTCGCCCTATACTCGGTGCTATTCCTCACGTGTTCATTAAACCATTTGTTTACTTTTTTTTTTTTTTTACAAGTATTAATATTACCACTACTGATTCTGAAATATTTGTTTACATTCTAGATACAACATCATAAATGTGGCTTGATTAATTTGTTTTTTTTTTGTATTTCAGGGGTCTTCTGTCTGAGAAGCCAGACGACAGTTTGTTCTTTTTGGATCTCGGGCAGCCAAAGAAAGCTGCACAGAAAGGTAAATATTTCATTTAACAGTCAACCAGAAATGTCTATGATATTAGATAAAACAAAAACGCACAAATAGTTGCTCTGGGCAAATCAAATACATATGAGAAACAAACCTGCTTCGTTGTTGTTTTTCTTTGCTGTAGTATTAAGAAATATGTCTGACACTAAATCTAAAACTTCTGTATTTCTCTCTAAAGAAGAAGAAGAGCCTCTTGTGGGGAAGAAGAGGAAAGCATCGCGTCCTCTGAGGATAGACCTCATCCTGCAGCATGACTCCCTCGTTCCTCCACCCAAAGAGTCAGTATCACTTGTTCCTGTGTGTTTTGTTTTCTTCCATGAAGGCCAGATTCAGCATCACAAAAGTAAAAGCCTGTCAGGAGGACATTGGTGCTCAGAGGTTCAGTTAATGGGAACAATGGTTTTTCATAAGTCATGTAACTTTGTTGTCACTATTCGGTGCCCTAACATCACACGACATGAAGCTTTTTTCTTATTACTTGTATTACCCTTTCATATTGATCCCTCAAAGGCAATAATATAGGTGTCGCAGTGTGTAATTTCACTTTGCATAGAGGTAAACATCTAGTTGGTATTCTACATATCAGACATACACAACATACAATGTCCACTAGAGGGACAAAAGAGCTCGGGCCACCAATCAAGGGCTCATCAGATATCAGGGAAGGGATTATTCAAGTGCAATTCAGTTACTTTTATATGAACAACCGTTTGATTAATTAGAGGTTTCTGCCTGTTAAAAGGACGTTTCTCCTGTTTTGTCAAGATACTGTCAAGCATTAGTTCTTGGTGGATCAATGTTCTCTTAAGAGTTTGATTCATACCTTCTTTTTCTGAAGTGTCCTGAGACATGTTTGTACTAATTTGGCTTTCTAAATAAAATGCAATCGATTGATTGGTGCAGTTCCACTCACTGGTACCAATCCAAAGTCCTATTTTGGACTGAGTTTGATGAATTCTAAGAGGTGCACTGGTACCACATAGGTGAGGTCTCTCTGTGTGTGTGTGTGTGTGTGTGTGTGTGTGTGAGAGAGTGTGTGTGTGTGTGTGAGTGAGAGAGTGTGTGTGTGTGTGTGTGTCTCTCAATAACAGTCATAACAGGATGCGACTGTGAAGACTGTTTGTCCAATGATGATCACATCCTTGCGCTCCCAGTATTTCCTTCTTGGGAATGTGAAGAAGACATACAGGAGCTCAGGAGACTGTTGTGTGAACAGTTTCCTGGGATCTGAGGATATGAGTTATAACATCAAGAAGGTGTTGAATCAATCAGGCCTCATCTAGAGTGTCCATTGCTGGCTTAACTTTAACTCTCTACCTTGTGTCCTTAAATGCCTCATCCCTAACTCCCTTGTCTCTGTGCCCCCTCCCTCCCCAGCGTGTTGGCCTTTCAACAACCTAATGCCAAGAAACTCCGCCGAATTGCCCAGAAGGCTGAGCAGCTGGCAGCCAAAGGCGTGGTGCCGCGGAGACAGAGACAGCTGCTGAACAGACGGCCGGTGGAAAGGACAGCCAAGAGGGCCGTGACAGAGGCAAACAACAACCCAGACAGAGAATATTACGACATATGGGGACAGGAGTGTGAGTGCTCGCTCTTCTCATGTCTGACTGTGTCTGTCCAGTGATGATCCCATCCTTGCGCTCCCAGTATTTCCTTTATGGGAATGTGAAGACTGACTTGGAGCACAGATGACTGTTGTGTGAACAGTCATCTGGGATCTGAGGATGAACATGCTGATAAACAGTGAACTGTGTAAACTAAAAATGTTACATTTTGTAAAACAAAAGCAGGATTTGGAGTTTTTAGATGCATCCTTTTAGATATGTGAACTTCTCCTTAAGTAGACATGAATGCTCATATGTTATACTTTTCTTCTGGATGTAGCCAAAGACACAGCGGACCCCTGGTACCTTCAACAGACAGGCAAGAAGCGAGTCAAGGTGAGAAAAACACTTAACTTATTAGAAAAAGTGGAAACTGGTTTGTGTGATTTGTAATATGTTACAACTTCTATCAAATCCAATGACTTTTAAGGTTGATTTATACTTCTGCATCAAATCAACGGCGTGCCCTATACCGGATGTCTGCGTAGCTCCCGTACCTACACAGAGGCTTACGCACGTAGCCGACACGCACCTCCTCCAGAATGCAACTACCCATAGAATCGACGCAGACTACAAGCCCTGTGATTGGTCCGCTTGGCCGCATTGTATTTCCCGCATTTACAGGACTCCCAGGATCCCCGTTCATCGGCCGTGTATTTCATCTCCTCCTCTCTATTCATGTAATCGTGTCTGTATGAAACAGCAACATGTATCAGCTGTAGATTGACAACGCGCTCTGAATCGCTGTGGAAAAGTAAACAGAGCATAGCGACTATCAGAGAGAACGCACAGCCCTTAGGCATTGCGGTAGAGAATTGCTGCGCTTCACGGACACATCAAAGCAGAAGTACATACTGCTCATGTCTGCGGCAGCCCCTGCTGTGTTTGATGCAGAAGTATAAATCAGCCTTTAGTTTCACTAATACTGTCCGAAATGTCTGTAGTCGTTTGAGTTTGTCTAATGTGCTATCGTTGTTTTGTCAGCGTCCAGAGAAATTGAATGAGAAGCCATCCGTTCTTCCTGCTGTGGAGGTCATTGCTCCCGGAGGATCTTACAACCCAGACTTCTTCTCCCATCAGGTAAGACGCAACGTTACTCATTAATGGCCAGTCACTCACATTGTGATTGTAATGTGATATGGGATGAATACTCATCCTGACTCCAGTTTTAGAAGTTGTGTATGTTCTCTTGTTGTGATGAGCAGCGGTATTAGACTTTTAATCCCTTTCCCTCCCTCAATCTGTGAACACAGGCCCTCCTGCAGGAAGCCCATGAGGTGGAGGTGGAGAAGAAAAAGGCGGAAGACAAAATAGAGCGACAGCTGGCCGTGAACAGAGAAGATATAGTAACAGAGGTACAGATGATTGCTCCCGCTCATCCATCTTCAGTTTATTTCTAATGCTTTAAAGGTTGGATCTTTGAGTTTATCTAATGTATGTGTGTGCTCTGCAGGAAACGATTTTAAGAGAGCAGGTGGAAGGCCTGGTAGAAGAAGAGACTGAAGAGGCAGCAGCTCCTAATGAGGAGGATGACGATGTGGCTGTGGGAGCCATCACACTGTCCGAGAAAAAGACAGAGAGACAGAGGAAGAAAGAGAGGGCTGAGAAAGTTAAGGTACAAAACTTCACTGCTACACTTTTAGAATGATTTTCCCTTTTCAGAATAAACTCCTAACAAGTAAAACTTAAAGATCAGTGTTAAATTTTTAATTTTAAGGATCTCCAGTAGGTGTTCCTAAAAGAGCTCCTGTGATCTAACAATGCGTGGATTCATCACACCGTTTCTCTTTCTCTTCCACTCACAGGATCAGCGACGGCAGGCAAACAGACAGAAGAACTACCAGCAGCAGCAGCTCTTCCAGCTCCGCTCCATAAAGGCCTCCATCAAGCAGCGGGACCAGAGAACCAAGGCCAGACAGACGCAACGCAAGGCCAACCAGGAGGCCCAGAAAGCCCAACCCAGACGCCTCGGCAAACTCAAGTACGCACCTGAGACTACTCACGCCTGCTGCATCACATATCAGGGCTGCCCTGCTTATTTAGTATTATTTAATGTACGTGCTATTGTACAGCTAAGGGACACACAGAGGTGAATATGACAGAAGTTAGAAATATCTGGACAGCGGCTGAGATATCCTGAGCTTATTTTCACTCAAACTTCGCTTCTCTAGTTTATAACACACTCTACATTATATATTTTGAGCCTCAAATTGAAACAAGACTTTAAGAGTGACAGTAGGGGCTGTATAAGACAATCAACGTATTAGTACCGTACTTTAACACACAGGCTGACTGGTTCTCACTTAGACGTAAATTAGCTTTATTCTGTAAAACTGCTGTTGTGACCTTTTTTTAAAAAATATTTTTATTGCTGAGATCATCTTTGGCCTAAGGAGAAATATATTGCAGGTATTTCATGTGGCTATAGGTCCGTCATTAGCTCATCTGAGTAGTCTAAGGTTTGGGCCAGGCGTTGCTGGATTTCTGGTTTCGGAGAGCGGAAGTAAACAACAATCAAGCTTATTGCGAAACTGCTTCTTTAGCATCACTAATGATTTAAAAAGTTAAGAAGTGGTTTATATGTAATTCAATAATGTTCACAACACCTAAGAATGCAGTTCCCGCCCGTCAAAGAAATAAAACGAGAACGCGGAACGTTAGCGCTGTGCATTGTGGGAAACCGTACGCGAGGCAGACTGGTCCGATGCATACTGAGAAATGTTTCCGAGTCAGCACGACATCTTTTTCTCATACTACATACTGAATCTTGACCAATTCAGTGTGTACTGCTAGTATAGTAGGCAGTTTCAAAAACAGCCATGCTTAAGAAGCTGTATTGCTGTAGTGTCCTGGATTAACCACTAGAGGTCTCTGTAGGCTAGGTTGAATTTAATTTGCAGCTGCCACAGTAAAACAGAGATCTGCATTATTCTGACCTTTAACTCATCACAACATGCTGTTTTACATGTAACAACAAGAATGAGTCCAAAATCCAACTCATCCAAGATGTGTGTAGCCTAAAGACGATTAAATGCTGAAATTCCCTTTGAAACTGTTTTGGTATCAATAAAAGTGGTGGAGCTTGTCCCAGCATTTATTTCCTGACCTGAGGGACCCTGGACCAGAACAATTGTAACTGTTACAATTTGTAAAAAGAAACCAGTGAAGACTTTTAAAGCCACTTTGAGAATCATTAAAGGCTGCTTCATAAGCAAAGAGGAAATTACAATTATTTCCTCCCTGTAATTTAGAAAATAAAAACAATCAGAATCACCAGTTGAGCAGCTGAGCACTGCTTGCTCACCCCATGCATCCTCAAGGACCGACTGGGCTTGACTCGAGGTTGAGCCGACCGTTTCCTCCTTCACATGCTGAAATCATTTCACACTGTTACAGTTATTGAGCAGAGGAAGAATGTTGACTCTGTTGTAAACATGTTGGTCTGTATTTGCAGGTTCCAGGCTCAGGACCTGGAGGTGAAGCTGAGTGATGAGCTGGCCAGCTCCCTGCGACAACTGAAGGTACTTCATCAACTGTTCCCCTTTGACTTGCTGATCCACTTTGACCTTTGAAGGGAGGACACAAGTCTTAATCTGTAACGAGTTTTGGTTCATTAAGTCGGCGTTGTTATCTTCAGACTCTGTATTGTCTCATTCTAAGCTCCATCCTTTTGTCTAACGCTGTCAGAGCCCTCTTCCCGAGGACTTAAGGGACTGTTAGACTTTCATATGATCTAATTGCCTGAGAAAAACTCCAGCTCTGCTCTCATATCTCATGCAATTATGTCTGTGAATAATGCTTAAACCAGGCTTTGTGTTGTAAATGGGGGTTTATATCTTAGTGGGAATTGAGTCAAAGCACAGTCACATTTGACTCATGTGAATTTCTCTTGTAATACTGTGACTGTGCAGCCAGAGGGCAGCGTGCTCAAGGACCGCTTCAAGAGTCTGCAGAAGAGAAACCTGATCGAGCCAAGAGAAAGAGCCAAGTAAGGACCTGAGCCTCTTATGTAACATCTCATCACAGACTCACTGTGATACACACATTCAAAAGGTGTCTATTGATTTTCTTTAAATGTGCATCTCTGCCTCTCTTCCTGCCCTCTTCTGTCTCTTAGGTTCAAGAGGAGACACAAGGTGAAGTACCAGGAGAAGAGGGCTTTTAGAGAAATCACTTAAAGCTGACCCACAGACCACAGCAGCTGAACACACGAAGACGGACCGCATTCAAAGCCACAAACCCAGCATAACGGAACTGTGTACATACAGGTTAATAAATGTTGAAGGCCTTTCTGACCTTTTTCACACAAATACACTCACCAACAAGTTAATACACGTGTGGTTTATTTCCTTTCCTGGTGTGCATCCTACATATTTAATCATATTTAACACCTTTAATGGAATAATCTTCAAGTGTTATGTAACGTGATCCCTATCAGAAGAAAGTTTCCTGAGGGTTTATAGTAAACAGCTGGGTCTGCTGCTGAGGCTGAGTGTCAGTGTGTCACTACTCTCTCCATACATGGGGTAAGACTTGCAGCTTAGTTAGTATCAGACCAGAAACATGACGTGTTACTGGTCACGGATACGACGACTTTGTCAGCCATTAGTGCGGTTGATGTTTCTGGAAATAACTCGAATTCAAACACGTAAACTCTGTTCTATATCCTGCACTTGGGGATGCACTGATGTTTTAGTGTAACATCAGTATTGGATGATTTGCGTTGTTAACAGAGCGGGCCATCTGCAGTTATGTCATGCCCCGTTGTTGGTAGCTGATGTTTATCTGCGTCTTTTCACACCCTATCTCTATCTTTACCCCACCAATTCATTTCTAGCAAGCTAATATAGCAGACTCTGTATCAGAGAGGAGTGTTTTGATAGGGCAGAAGAAATGTCCTGTTGGACAAACTGGTTTCGTTTTATGGTGTAACGTCAGAGAAAAATGTGTCTGTGTGGGAGTTTACACTGTCATTGAGAAAGATCAGACACAAGCAATTTGTAAGACATGCCAGTGACATTTAAGGGAGACTAGGAGCAACAATAAAATTTAATCAAAGCAATCTGAAAAATGCAGACTGGGAGTTTCAAAGTATTTATGCAAAAAATGCGTTAGAATTGGCTACGTGCTAGATTGTATTTTAAACATTATCATCAGTCCAGTTTCTCAAAATCAGTCTATCTCTACCTATTCCTCTTTGCGAGAGAATTTCAAATTTGTTGTAGTTGCATTAACAAAACAGGTTTTTTTCCAAATACATTTCATAATTACTCTGGTTCCAACATAACTCTTGGTATCTTGATGTTGATTTTCCGGTTGTGAAATCCAGTTTTGATATGAGTGTCTTTGTATTTGATTTAATATAAAATTGCATCTCTTTACTACTGAATCTATGACCAATTCTGTGCCAGGATGTAATCTGGCATCAAAAGTGAAGCCAGTGAAGCCAAGCAGCGGTGACTATAACCTGCATGTTTTCTAATGGGCAGCAGAGGTCAGCGCCAAAGATTAGATAACAGTCTGCTCATACTGATCATTGAAAGAAGAATAAACTTCTCACTTGACTTGTTCCCTCAGTAAACATGCCTACTGAGTTTGTGCTGTGCATATTGCGAGTCTAAAGTCCTCAAAACGTCACACTGAGCATTCATTGAGGCAGGGTATACTGTCAACCAGGATGGAGATGCAGCAAAGTTTTCAACCTTTTCCAAAATGGTCACTTGTGTTTCCAAAAGTCAAGCTGGAGTAACTCAATTACATAATGATGGTGCCCCCATTAAGCTTCTGTAGCTCAAAAACCCCCAATGATTGATCTCTCTAAAAAGTCAGTATGTCTTATAAACTGTCTTTGTATTTCCTACACACACACCCTGGTTAACACACAAAAACAAAACACTGGGATGAGATAAAGAATTTATCACGGAACGGAAATTGTGAAAACATGCATATCTAATCCCAATAAGTTTGATTGGAGTTTAATTGAAATAGATTGTTTTTTAATCTTAGGTCAAATACAATCTCATACAGATGGGCTTAAGGAAGTTGGCATGTGATAATTGATTCCAATCCTCTGGCTTAAAACCATAATTGCCTTCAGTCTCCTGCTGGTGTGAACAGGGACACACACTCATACACTGTGTGTCTCAGTCCCATGATGCCTGGAGCTGCGCCAAAGCTTCTTATCCGTTAATCAGTGTGAAAATGTAATCTTTTACCTTCTGAGTCCACAGAAGCCCACCCACCCACCCACCTAGCTGTCTGACTCAAATGACATCCTCCCCCTCACAAGACAGAGTGTAGACCCGGGACCACCTCCCATTTGAGCGGCTTATCAATGTTTTCATGCAGAGTACCTGCTGATGAATTAACCCACAGATTCAGAAAGCCACAGTTTGTCCCCAAGGAACCTCATTCATTACTATTCTACTTACAGGTATTAGTGCTAAACACACTTAAATGGATGGTGGTGAGGCTAATGTGAGCACTTTGTAGCAGTTACCGGGTTATTTTGTAACATTGATCAAACCTGTTTGGTCTAGCAAATAGTCTTTGCAATCCTATTTACAGAGACCCAACAATAATACATTACTGAGAAAGCACTTAGCACTTAACAGCGGCAAACCAAGATGTCTAAAATATAACAGACTGGCAGACGGGGAGATTCACTGACCGTAACAAAAATAACAGTTTTATAGTATCAGAAAAAAGAAAAATATTGAACTCCGACTAGTATAAGCTATAAAAACTATTATATAAGTATAGCAATTAATACATTATTAGAGGACCCTGCAGAGTAAAGAGCACACTAACTCATGGGGAAAAACAAGTTAACGTGCATTAATAGGACATGAAATGCATACAGATGGAGACAGTAGCTGAGTGTATCAAGTCCTCTAGCAGTCCAAGCCTATATCAGCCGAACTAGGAACTAAGCTTTGAGCCAACCTTAATAGGCTTCATCAAAAAGTATTATAAGCATTCTCTGTAAAGATAAAAAAGATGTCTGCCTCCTGGGCCCTTACTGGTAGATTATTCCAAGGGAGAAGGGCCTGATGATTCTACCTCCCATACTATTTTTGGAGCGGGAGGTAACCAAAACAGCCCTACATTGAGGAAGAGCAATGTCCTTTAAGGGTAATGTGCAATGGTGACATCTTTAAGATATACTCAACTAATAAGGATTTTCATTTCTACTCCTGGTTTTTCTGGAAGCGAGGGCAGAGCTTATATGGGTTAAAAATGTGTTTTCCCAATTGCACACCCTGCTGCATTTGAGCCGTCTGAAGAGTGGCCCAATAATCGTGAATCTCATTAACCGGCCAGGGGTTTTGAATACATGGATTAAAAACTTTGCATCATACTTTTGGGAGAGGATGAACTGGAATGTTGTGAAGTTCAGAACTGAACTGAAGAAGCCTTTTGGAGGAGAGGTGAACCACTTCAAGAATTTCTACCATCCAGTTGCCTTTTCGGATCAAGCTTTGGACCAAAACAGATAATTTCACCGTAATAGGTGTGAAGAGCACATTTAAGTCTGAAGGAAATTCACCCTTAGCTTTTGAATCGCCAAATTTCAGAGCATGAAGTCACCTTAAGGACGCGAAGAGGTCAGACAAATACCCTGCGTTTTCTTGTTAGTATGCCAGACAGGATTGCGGCCGAGTTGTTTGTGTTTTCCTTCCCTTTGCCTTACTCTCTTCACGTGTGAGACACAGTGCTGTCAGATTGCCTTGGCACGAGCCAGGACAGATTACGTGTGTGCAATCACTCATTACCTCCTTAAGAATAGATTACTACTCCTCCGGTCCGGTGATATGGGCAGTGACCGGGGTATCCACTAAAACACTTAGCTGCACTGCATGGAGCTTGCACTGTGCTGCCTGTGCTTGTATGCGTATCTAAATGAATAATGTCATCTGATCCCAAGCTTGTTTGCTACAAAGGGACATGCAATCGCGTGGCAGCTCATTGTCCCTCTGCCTACCTCACCTTTTTCCTGTGTCTGGTTCACAAACACTGTGTACGGACACGAAGAAAAACCACATGGTGGTGCAGGCTATTTAAGGTCACAAACATCCTTGAATATTCCTCAATAAAGGTAAAGTCATTCATTAAACTTGAGATAAATGATCATACTCTTTTTGTTTAACAGATATTTTTGTCCATGTTAATATTATTAACACTGACATACAGTACAAGTGAGAAACATTGTTCATGTGAGCTTCTTAATTGTAGCCCAGGTTTTGCGATATCTGCTTGGCAAGAGGCACGGCATACAGAACAACTAACCGATGGCAGAAGGGCTCCAAATGCTCAAACAATGGAGGTTACATTAAAATTTGACCCAATATATACACTAAAACTAATACGCTGGTCTGTGTTAGCACTAAGGATAAGTTACAGATCTAACTTTGGATCTGGGAGATTGAAGGATGACAGTCACCCCAATCTTAATTGAATTATAGCCTTTGTTCCTCTTCTTAAGACCTTACGTAACCAAAGTCGTGTTTGTGACCCCGAGAGATTGAACTCCGCACTATAAAACAGGCTCAATGTCTAACACGCACTTTTTCCTTGAATTCCTGAAGTGTTCCTGGTGACAAAGATGGCTACAGTCATTCATATTGAACTGTTTTAATACTACTCTCCATATCCCTCGAGTCTGTGTTGGACAACTTTAAGGGATGTAAGGAACAGAAGAATCTCAAAGTTCAAGTTCAGACTGATGTAAGGACAGCGTCTTCCTCTTGTTATATAAGTTCACATTCAATGATGAAACCTAAATGATCTAGTAAAGAAAATTAACAGTACTTCTTACAACAATCCTTTTCTTATTTGCATCAAATTGTATCAGTTGATGCTGTTTCATTCGTGTGCTTTAATGTACTCCCTCCCCCGTGATTGGGCCTATTGCCTGAGCTTTAGATTGCTCACCTGCCATGATCTGACAATGTGCCAGCACCATCTCTCTGTCCTGGATTACGTTATCTAAACCCTGGGACCAGAAGGGGCTAAGGCAGCCAAATCCATTTGAGCAGAGATCTTTGATGTTACCTTTTTGTGGAGGGAAAAAAAATCTCTCGATTCTCTCAGTGCATCTTGGAATGACCAGATTTGGACAGAAGAGGGGATCCCAAATAAAGATCCATTACATTTCCTCCCTTAAATGATTGGTGAAATCACCAGCCAACTCCAAGCCCTTACCATATTTCATTCCAAGCTCTTAACTTTTTTTAAATGTATGTTTTATATATATGATTTAAATATTGGGGTGTATAGAGATAGACTTGCAAGTCTCCAGCTGCAGTCTTTTTCCTGTTATGTGTTGGTTTATTTCTAAGCCTTGGTGGTCACTGTTTGCTTCTTGTCCTAACAAGATCCCACAAACTGAGTACATAGATAATGTCTTCATCAGTGACTGCAATACATGCCAACTTTGCAACAAAGTATAATTTATTCGGCAATGCAATTTGACTGGGAATTTCCCTTGAAGACACAACAAACATTGTGGAGGGTTTAAGCTAACCTGTAAGCAAAGTAGCAAAGTAGTAGTAGTAGTAGTAGTAGTTGCTACTGTTAAAAAGAATAAAAATGGTTAGCTTTACACTGCCGTTTAGCAATACAATGCAACAAAACCAGCAAAATACACAAGGTCACGAGGTACCTGCACTGCATGGGTAATGATTTGAGTGGATTAACAAGAGTAAATCAGTTCCCCACCTTGTTGTCTGAGGTTAGGTCAAAGTTGGAAGTTGACCTAACTATTAAAATAGTGCAGGAAAGTCCGCCTCCATGGTTCATGGACATGACTTTGAACTCATTAGATCTCACGGGTAGGCTTAACAGAAGCTGTCATCCTGTTTGGATCATTGGCGGAGTGATTTGGAACCTATTCAGTTTAAAAGCTCCACTATGCTTGTTCAGAAATGACATAGTTAAAACGTAGCTGTAGTCACAGTGTAATACTTAAGAGATATCCAAGATGACTGGCTGAGCAGACTCTGATGCTATGTTGACAGGTTTTGGCGTTAAATAAGTGTTAAGTGAAAACCGAGTGGAGAAAAAAAACACAGACCCACAGCCGAAAAAAGTTTGAAACAGCTTCATTACGAGCACAATTGCACCAGTCGCATGATATAGCATAAAATCTGCAATAGAACTAGCAAAAGTTAAATGCAGGCAGGCGCCCCCCAGAGGGTTAATACTACAAACTGTGTTCCTGCATGACGACTTCCACTACATTCAGCATTGTGCAGTTTCTATGCAGATGCGTAGCTCTTTCTACAACCATCTGCCATCGCCACCCTGCCAGCTACCCGTACGGTAGTTGAGCTCAGCCCAAGGAAGCACTGATAGCTACGAGGTACAGATGGATGACCAGATCCCAGAGACTTGCACTACCTTCTCCGCCAACATCTTTTCGGGTGAGCTAATGAATTTTACCAAGAGGCTGCAGGAAAGGTTCTGGAGAAAGTCAAGAAAACTTGGTCGTCTGCTTTCACAACTGCAGATCCTCCAGGATCAGGAGTTTGGTACAGATGTGAATGCAGCTTATTATCATAGTTCATTAAGTTTGCTGCCAAGCTGACTTGTTATATTGCTGTTATATAACTGATTCATAATCTAATGCATTGACAGTATACAGAATGGACAATCATTTGGATATTGCAACTTACATCAATGTCATTTTAATTTTTGTGGACATGCACAGCCAACGCACCAAACCAACACTTGGAGACATCATGCGTTCACATATATGTACACGTAGTTAACAATAAGTATTTCACCAGCTTAACAAAGAGTCATGAACTTTCCATAACCTGAGTGTCTGCTTCCTATCAACGCAGGAATGTGTTCTGCTGTGGACTGTACCCACCTGAGGGATCTTTAGTGTTTTATTAATTGCTCCTTTGTTCGTCTTGGCTCCTCATCAAGGGGGTATTTTAGCTTCACTCCTAATAACAAGCAGGAATAAAGGCACATCATCCATTCTTTATGCAGTAATGTTTTTTAAATCACCGTATTCAATTTTTTAAAAGATGTTATAGATTTTTAAATCCATCTTTTGATGTTTAAACCCTCTAATTATTTAATATTTCTGATGTCATGACCTCAGTGTTTTCATTAGCAGTACAGCCTGGCTCAACACGGACTGTGAGGAACATTTTTCACATTATAGGCAATTTTGATTAATTAAAATAAAAAATGAATCAACAGATTAAATGATAATGACATAATCTCACCCTCTATTACACCTTGTTATGGTCAGTCATCTTTCAAAACACAGGTCTGTTATTACATTTCGTGTGTGTGTGTCTGTGTGTGAAAGAGTGAGGGAGAGCGAGAGAGAGCACATCCTTTGCAAATTACTCTTGATGACTGTCGTTAATTCCATTTCCATCTCACACACTCCCAGAAACACACACTCTCTCTATGGCACTGCCTCTCATGTCTCACGTGTGAGTGAGTGTGTGTGTTTGTATGTGTGTCTGTGTGTGTCTGTGTGTGTTTGTGTATTTGTGTGTGTTTGTGTATTTGTGTGTGTAAACAGCAAATATTATCCTTGTTGCAGTGAGTATCAATGCAGACAAAAGGTAATGAGGACATAGCTGGAGTACAAAATCCTCAACAATGTGTGTTGTGAGACAAGAGAGTGGAAAATGGTTTGGTGATGTTTGAGCAGTAAGAGATGAAGAGGAGGAGGAAAAGGAGGAGGAGGAGGAGGGATAAACAGTGATGGAGAGTGAGTGAGAGGGAGCGAGAGGGGGGAGGAGCACAGAGATGATTCCTCTCTCTAATCCTGTAGACACACGCTCGGTCTGGCTGCCTACTAGCTCAGAGGGAGAGAGAGACGGAGGCAGGTGGAGGGCAGAAGCAGAGAGAGGGAAACCAAGAGGGAAGGAAAACAAAACAAGATGAAGGGAAGAGAAGAAAGGATAGCTGCCCCTTGTAAACTACGCTGAGAGAAACACAGAGAGAGAGGCAGTGAGGAGGAGGAGGAGGAGGAGGACTGGAGATACCAGCGACAGTTTGGAGCACGGAGAAGGAGCAGGAGCAGGAGGAGGAGTATGATGCTTGAGTCCAGCGTTGCCTGATCCCAACCAGGAGAGAAGGAGAAGAGCAGCAGAGAGGAGGAGAAGGAATCAACTGATAACTATTTAAGGAGAGGACTGAAAACGAGGAGAAAGAGGAGGGAATGAAGAGGATGGAGGAGCGCACAATGAGCAGACACACAGATCCCTGGCTACTCAGGCTCACATGAGTGTACAGACTTGAGCCCGCCCAGAGTTACTACAAGATGCTGTCAAAGGACCAGTGTGTGAGGGCGGAGTGTTAGTGTGTGAGTGATGGGTGTGTGTTTGCATAAACCACCGCTGCTACCTGAAACTCAGTAGAAGTAGATGAGTGATTGTGTCTCCAGGTGCTGTGTGTGTGAGAACATCTAACAGAGCAGCTGTTTAAGGGGGCTAAACAGGGTCATACGCACCCAGAGGAGAGAAAAAGGCAGGAAAGTTGACACGCTCACCTGAGCACGTGCATGGACAGAGAATTAAACACACCGGCACACATGAGAATGGTTGTGTGTGCGGCTCGCTCCTAGAGAAGCCTCAGTCCAAGCACCTCACGTGCAGGTCAAAGCGAGGTTTCAATTTGGGAAATCTCAAATGAGGGTGATCACGGTAGCAACTATGAGGTGCCACTGAGCTTCTGTGTTGCTCTTTGCACCTGACAAGCCACCTGAAGCCACCGCCTACCTCATCTCTACACAACAAGTGGACTTAAAGACTCAGAAGAAGGGGACTCTGACACCAGCTCTGGTGCTCTGCTGACTTGAAAACCCACCAGAAGTGGGGTGCGCCCTGATTTCCTGTGACCAGTGGATGCCTCCAAACTCCAACCATGGGAGAATGGACCATCCTGGAGCGCCTCCTGGAGGCAGCCGTGCAGCAGCACTCTACTATGATTGGAAGGTGAGGTGTTGTTTGAGTGCTATGTTGATTGTGGAGCTCTGAATGATGCTTTTGTGTCTGAGAGTTTGAATCTAAATCTCAGCGTCTTGCCTGTGCTTGCTTGCTTCTATGGTTGTGCTTGTGTCTGTATCTTTGTCTCTTCTGCACTGTGCGTCAGTGTATTCACACAGAAGGGTATTTGAAATAAAGAACACACATGCAAAATATAAATCCTCCCCTGCTTCCAGTCAGTGATTCCTCGTCAAACGTGGCTGATGGCAGAGAGAGGGGGGCTTTAGCTTCTATAATCCCTCTGAGTGACATGATGGGAGCGTTAGGCTCCAGCAGGGACACTATTAGTCCGCACAGAGGCTTTGGACATCAGAAAATCCACAGCAGTGTGAGGACATTTCACCTTAAATGTCCAATGTGCCTTCATTCACAGTTTTCTACTGTGCGCTGATGTCTTCGTCCCCCTCTCTTCCTCCTGCTTTCATGTCAAGGCTGCTTCAAGAGCCTCGGCTTTACACAAGAGTGCCTCACTTGAGCTTCTCACACAATTTCCTGCCCTCTGCCTTTGCTCTTTTCTTTCTCTTTCAAATAAGAAGTCATTTCACCACTGACAGAAATTATGATTAATGCATCACTCTACATGCCGTGATGTCTTGTATTTTAGTTTGAATAACTCATTCTCATCAGCCGCAGGATGAGCAATTATTGATGAGCGTTTTAGCCACAGAGCACGGGCACATCAGCTCTGAAGTTGGTATTAGTCTTGATTTGACATCTAGTAAAGGACGTATATCTGAATTTGGGGTTTTCTTGGGACATTTCTGAAAACCACAGGTTCAGCATGGGTTCATTAGACTCCGCTTGTATTAGCTGTTCAGACAAATCCCCCTGCAGCTACTCTGTCGAGTGGTTCTCTTGCATTATTTAGTGAATAAATGTCAGCCAGTTTGTGAGGGAATAATGTGGGGAGATATTCCTTTTTGGCAGAAGATGAGTCGTGTTCTGCTGACAGAGCTCTAAGTGTGAATTTTTCGTGACGAGATACGAAACTGATGAGATTTTGAGTCTTCTTGCAAGCGCAGTCTGTCGGTTGAATGGTTAGTTAGAGTTGTTTCCTTTGGTGTTATGATGCATAATTGGTCCGCATTTGCTTTTCCTCATTCATGACACACTGGAAGCAAAGAGTCGCTCATCAGCTGGACTCGTCATCCTGGCTGCGGGGTCTCAGCAAGAAAGAGGAGAGATAAGGAAGAGAGGGTAAATAAGGAGGAGAAGTACAAATAAGAATATGAAATCCACAAAGGCAGACGAGAGAAACAAGCAAATAAATGGTTTGGGTTGCAAAAGTAGAGAAGAGATGAGCAGAACTGACAGTCAGAGTGAGAGATGCCACAGACAGGAAGCATATGATGGAGTAAGAGTAAAAAAGACAGAGTGAAGGAGAAGGCAGCGATGAGCAGCTATTCACAGACAAGCGAGCGGACACATGGTCTCAGTCTGCAGGGCGTTGGGAGGAAGCCAACAGGACCGTCTCGTCACGAGATGGTGCTGCATGTCATGACCTGAGCAGGGCAACCAGGACACCCGGCGGCAAAAAAAGCCTGGGATCATCTTCACACAGATTATATCTGTTGTCCAGACAGTTGAAATGTTCAGACGGCGGGAGGAGCCGGCCAAAAGTCTTCAAAATACAAAAAAAATGTACATGAAGGATTTCCAGCAGCCCCCAGAGGGCTTCATTTGCATTTCTTTAGCTTCAGAGCAGCTGAAGTATGAACTACTGAACAGCGATACCTCACATTTATAGCTTATAAATCACAAACAGCATCTTTCAATGGAACAGGTTTTTTTTTTTTTTTTTTACAACAATAAAACATCTTTTATGTGAGGCATGAGTTCAGAGATCAGGATTATATCAACACTCCTCTGACTAGTATTAATCTGGTCAAGGATACTCCGGCAGCGTGGATACTCAGTGTCAAGTAGCTTGAAATCAAGTTGATGTGTTGAAGGATGTAACGATTATGTGAGCTGCATTAGAAGCTGCTGTTCAATTTGAATGGCATTTTCAGTCACGCTAACGGCTTTGCTCTACCTAAGGATGTCAGTGTCGCTCACTTGTTCAAATATGACTTGGATTGCCGTGACACTTTGAACATTCATGGATACCTCAGGGATGTGGCTGACAGGAGACTCAGAGCACTCTGTAGAGATTATATGTCTTATCTGACCTGGACGAGCCACAGGGCTTCTCAAGAAGAGCATGAAAACGTTGTTCATGAGAGGGAATACTACCAACTAGCTTAGCTTGTCTCTACAGCCCATCTGTAGATAAGCTATTTTATGATTGGATGGGGGGGTTCTTGAGCCTCAGAGGATGAACCCTACTGACTTTGGTGACCCCCTTACTCTTCTTGTGGCTTCTTGTGATAGATTGTAATTTTTGGTTTCAAGTACCAAGGCCTGATTCTTTGATGGATTGTACAAAAAAAACAATCATGTCCTGTAACTCCCAAACTATCCACTGTTTTTGTTAGCTCCTGTAGCAGGCTAAAAAGTTAAACTGCATTTCTTACCACTGCGAAACACCAGATTTAAAAATACTCATTGTGAGAGCATGCTAGCTTGTATAGCCACGACCATGTATTTATGATTTAATAATATAATAATTCAAAACGGTATAAAGGGGGCGCTGGTTTATATAGCTTTTAGCGCCCCATGTTCAGCAGTCTTCATTGTAGCTGCTGTATTTCCCTCTCTCTCCCAGTGGCTTGTCCAGAGGGGTGGCCAAGGGTGGCACTGGCACCCCTTGAAATCCAATTGGCCACCCCAGGGGTCACCCCAAAATCTTAAACTATGGTTAGCTGTTTGCCTTGTCAGAGGTGGGGCTTCTGTTAAAATCTATAATTTGGGATGAGTTAAAAGGCTGACAGTAGATTTCTTTATTAAAAACACATTTTGTAAGTCCTTAAAGAATTAAGCTTAGAAGATTTATGGCATTTTGTCATGTTTTTATTAAGTCAAAAGGAATATAACAACTGTTTAATACTTTAATGAAAGTAGGTTGTAAAGACAGAAAGGGTAAATGTTGTTTATTTGTAAATGCAATGGCCAACCCTGCCTATGTGAGAGCCTCAGTTGGGCCACCCCGGTCAAAAAGTTCTGGACACTCCCCTGCTCTCTCCCCACATTTCCTGTCGCTCTTATGCTTTCCTATAACAACTATAACTATGAATGGATTTCTGTATGCCTTCAGTTTCAACACAGACATCTGTGCACTTACTTAACTGGCATATTGACTTACTGACCATAGATTACAGTCCAGACCGTCCTTTCAGTTTGTTTCCTTTGTAAATTTATTTTTTATTAGATGTTTTGTCATCCTCACAAAACCTCTGTTCTCATCCACTGATCTTTTTTTAGTGTAAATCAAAAGCGGTATTTTTGCCTCTCCAGTCTTAAAAAATAATGAAAAAAGGGAGGATGTCAGAAATGGCATGCTCTTTATCTTTTATTATTTGTTTATCAGAAGCACTTTAATCACTTAGTGCTGTTACTGATGATATGAAAAGAGCCTGTCATCCCTTTTTAGCTTTGGTCTCTGTCTGACAGCCCGCACGTTCCCGTCATCAGGCTTTTCTACAGCTCAGAAGCGTCTAATCTGGGACATCATTTGCTGACATGAATTTTTATAAACGTGCACTAATTCCCCCTCAATCCCAAAACCTATTGGTCCCTCTGCTGCCTTTTCAAGCATCCCATTGGTCAGAGCAGGTGCCTTTCTGCTGGAGAGAGCATTGGACAGGTTTCTGCCCCTGAGGCGATGCCAGCGTGTGCTCTCATGAGCCCACCATGACAACAGCCTGCAGCCCTTAGTCCATTCGTCATACATGAGTCACACACACATTAGTGGGAATCTAACACTCGTTTGTGCAAGATTACAAACAGCCTGAGAGATTCCCTTCTACGGTCAGGATATGTGTGTGCAGGCGGAAATATTTTGACTGTGTGTAAAACGTGAGCTCAGTGTACTGGCCATATCACATGTGCTGGGACGAGTGTGTGTTTGTGTATTCACCTGCTACCGGTGATTAATTTAGGCCATTATGTGCTGCGGGGTGAGAGTGAATCGCCTTCCTCAAGACAATGTTTCACACTGTGGGACCTCAGCCTCCATTGGTACTCCCAGACTCTGAGGAGTAAACACAATGAAGCACTCTCTCCCTTACTACTGTCAACACATCCCTCATGCTGCTTCTTATCTCACACACTCCCATAGGCCCCAGTCCCAGTCCTATGCTGCCATTGGCCATTGGGGATGCTTAACATGCAGATGAAACTTCCCACCTCCCTGATATTGATCTCCAATAATGGAAAAGGAAGCAGAGCCTGACAGAAGACAGGGTACTTAATGAAACAGTCTTTAGGCCTGTCCATTTGCAATACAAATGGACTCATTGGCTGCAAAGACTGGAATGTTAAGAGAGTGATTAAGGTTGTAAGTACCTCATTGACTTTTTGCCTGTAAAAATAAACCTTGGACATAATTAGCAGTCCAAACATTTATTCTTAGCATCATTTTCCCAACTGCAGAGTAATGGTTAAACACCTCGAGGACAGATAAAAGTGAAGGTGACTCTTCACAGTGAGTGATACGGCTATGACCATAGACTGTATAAAACGTGGATGTAGTTGCTGTGACGTCACCCATTGATTTCTGAAGCAGATATTGGAAGCCCAAAGATGTCGGCCACCATGTTGGAAATACTGATTCAAACTACCTTTCAAGTAAACAGGCATAAGGGGGAAGCTGAGGTCGCAGTCCTGCCACCTAACAGCTACAACGTGCCCACTTGACAGTCAAAAAAACTGGTAGCCTTTAAATAATCAAAACAGCTGAGTTATAACACCCCACATCCACTATTCAGTTTCCTCCAATGAACAAATGAGCTATAGACCAAAACCATCTCTCATACCAGGCTGTAAACATGTCTAACCCTGCTGTAACAATGCAGTTTGATGGAGATTATTTTGGAGCCAGCCTCAAGTGGATACTTGAGGAGCTGTGTGGGGTTTTTGCACTTCTGCATCAGGTTCATTTTTTAACAAAGGAGGTCATTGCTTTGCAGTAATGCATACAGTCCATCAACTGCTTAATTTTATTCACCCCCAGCAAAAGTAATCATGAGAAAGAAAGTGAAATCCATTAGATGGAGCCTCATGGGGTTTCCTAATAGACTGTATAAAGCATGGATGTGGTCTTAGCGACATCAGCCTGTGTTGGGTTTTGAAGCCCAAAGATGAAGGTGGGGTTATTGGAAATGACGCCTCGCCCTAAAATTTAGTAGGTTAGAAACAGACAGAGGTAAAGCTGAGTCCGGCCTTTGGACTCCTGCCTAACAGATACATTTTTTTGGTTTTAATCTCAATTTATTGGGGCTCCAAACAACTATAGATTAGTGGAATTATGTTCTGCATAATCACCAGCCATCTATACATTGAATCTGGGTGTTAGTGGGGATCCTTGGCTTTTGGACAGCCTCAAGTGGACACCCAAGGAACTGCGTGTTTTCCACTTTTTAATTGGCTTAATTTTTCAACACCAGGGATTGTTGCTTTGTCTTTTTTTAAGTTATATTTTTGGGGCTTTTTGCCTTTATGATAGGATAGCTGAAGAGAGACAGGAAATCTGAGGAGTGGAGAGAGGGGGGGGGACATGCAGTCCATGGTAGTGGTAGGGAATCGAATCGGAGACCTCTTCAATGAGGATTATAGCCTCTGTACGTGAGGCGCTTAGACTGCTAGGCCACCAGTGCCCCAGTTGCTTTGTCTTAAAGTATCTCTAGACAACCAAAGATCAGATGAAGCTTACTTCCTTTGCCTCCTTAAATATGGTTTTGACTCTCACATCAGAATCCTCTAATTATGAGATACAGGCCCCATCCCTCTCTCTCCTTTCATTCTGACTCAGATGACTGGAATACTGTTTGGAGCTGCATCATGTTGAATGTCACATGCCCCCTTCTGTTAGGAGCCGGAGAGATGTCATTAAAAACATGGTTGGCTGCGCCGCAGCAGGCTCGAGAAATGGTTTGAACACCAAAATGAGCTGTTTTTGAGTAGCTCCTGAAACATTTATCAAAATGATTTTCACTCAGTTTTTGTTGATGCTTGATGAGACTCTTATATCATTGCATCTTTACTAACATGAGCCTAATTCTCAGACATGTCATGATAATCCTCAGCTGTTTTTCTTCTAAAATTGAAACATGAAGAAGAACATAAATTCCACATTCGTGTTGCTGGTCTTTCAGTCACAAACCCTCCTGTTAGGCTTTTTCGTAAAGCGTTTCTGGCTGTAAATACTTTCAGAATGCCCCAAAATGCAAAAGCCTGCGGGAGTCAAGTCAGATTGGTACAGAAAAGAATGGTCTTGTGTTTGAGCTGACATGATGCTACAAAATATAGAACCAGGCTGTGAACATGTTTATGTCTGCTGTGGAGATGAGCTTTTTTGAATGGGTGTGTGTCATTTAGAGCATGTAACAGCACACTGATAATGGAAGACATACAAAAAGAGAAATGGAGCATCGTTCAAGATAATTGTTACTCCCTCTGTGTAAAAAGAAACTAGTGGAGTTTACCTTTGCCTGGCCTTTTTTATGGTTTGCAGATTTTCTGCATGTGTTAGAAAAGTCTACAAACTGATTTTACATTTGAAAACTTGGTCACCCTGAATGTTTTTATATCTGTAAAGTCTAAATCCAGTCTTTTTGTATGCAAATGTCTTAGGTGAGCATTTTAATATTTCTGTATGTACTGTATAGGTTTGTCAGTTTATTGATTGATTCATTGATTGATTGGTTGAAGCTGTGTGTTGCTTTCATTCTTTGCCACATAAAGTCTTCTATAAAGCAATATCGGCAGACATTTTTAAAAACACAGCCCATGCAGCTGTTGCCGTTTTGCATCACAAGGTTGAATCTCTGAAGAGGAGATGTTTAGAGGTTTGCTTGTATCTCAGCATGCCTCTGCCTACCCTCGCATCACATTAGGTGATGAAGACTCTATGTGGGTGCGCTCTCATAGCGGGTCGGCACCTCATTCTTGACATAGGGCAGCTCGCTCAGCATGGCGCCTTAGCATGACTCCCATGAGTGTTGTCACTCTGAAGCCCTCGACTCATCCGTCAAGGAAAGCATACGAGTGTGTGTGCTGCACGTGTGCGCTTCTTCAGCGCAGCACCATGCATAGACTAAGCTAAACTAATATTTATTAATTCAGCGTGTGTGTGTGTGTTTGTTGACAGATTACATATATATTTATTAGTTCAGCGTGTGTGTGTGTGTTTGTTGACAGGTTACAGCTCCGGCATCACGTGACCTTTAGATCATCATGCCTTTATACAGCGAATTCCCTGTAGAGCATTCACGACCCCCGGGGACATGATGGATGATTTTGTTTGCACAGAATGAGGCTTATCTTGCAAATGTGTTCTATATACCATATAAGAAGAAAGTGAGAAGGAGGCTGTGATATTATCTCGCTTGTGCCAGATTCCCCTGAGAGATTTGTAAAAAGAGACACTTACAGAGAGCCTGTCGCTGCTTTCACACTCCCTCCACCTCCATCCATATGAAATGACCCCTGGGACGGTGTCGCCTATAATGTCACTGCTTCCTGTGTGCTGCCATAAGAAACTGGTGATTAAAATGACCTCGCATGTTCCATAGGGAGACTGAGATTCCCTGGAGGGAGATAGATGCATGTAATTCCTTCTTAATCTTAGACTTATCCAACAAACATACAGCATCAACCTGCTGATAAATCCTGAAGTCAGGAACAAAATCTCTGAAATAATCGTGTCAGGGATGAATCAATTATTAAAGATGTTGCATGCATTAGCGTTCATGTCATCAATGATAGCAGAATTGATCTGATCACGCTGCACTAGAGATGAAAATATCCTGGAAATGAGCTGAGGGAGCTGCAGAGAGATGTTCTATGTTGCTGCTTGCTGCCTTTTATGACTGAAAACTACAACCAGCCTCCACAGGGACAGTTGGAGATGCAGGTTTGTAGCTGGGGGAGAATGGAGAGAGGGAAACTGCATATAATTATGGTGCTTGTGTTCTCTTTTCTCTCTTCTTACCCTTCGTATCCACTCTCTCCTCATCCCTGTTCTTGTTTTCAGCTGCTTATTCTCCCATTCTTGATCCTACAGTCCACATATGCTGAGGTCAGGGGTTGGCGTGATGTCTTCATGCAGATGGATGAATCGATTAAACTCCTGTTGCAAGTGTCTATTATGAGACATTAGGTTGTTAAACCTCCTTCTACATCCTCAAGCGGTTCGGTAACGCCCATCTTGGTCAGTTTTAACATCATATGCACCGCAAGAGAAACAACTGGTGAATAAAAATACATGAAAGTGTATCGTCTAGAAGAGGAAAAGCAATGGCTGTCAGAGAGAAGAGATGGAGAGAGACAAACGGATAAAGACAGAGGGATAAGAGAGAGTGAGGGGGTCAGAGTTGAGACAGATTTCACCTTTCAGGGTTGCGGGGAGAGACTGTGCCTGGCAGGGTGACTCAGTAAGGCTTAAAGGTTTAGTGTTAGCACCTCGCAGGAGGACGGAGCAGGTCAGTGTTAGGATGATACCAGGGGGCGTTTGTTTAACCCAGAAATCACCTCGCATACAGAAACAAAGGACATGCAAGAACGCAAACCCTAATCTGCCTTAGTCGTATGCACATCTGTAAAATATGTTTGAATGGAAAGCATCAGGAAAGACACAAAGAATTGGACAACTGATTGACGGATCGTTGCATAATTGATGAAAAACAGAAGCTGTGATTTAAACGACTGGTGGCCTTCACTGTACCCTAGTTTAGCTATCAGTGTGTTGGTGCATAACTTTTTGAACTGAACTGTGGTCAACCTTTTAAGCAGCCTTTAGTTTGAGCTGTGTTGGATGGTGGGGCAGTACAAATCAACGCTCTCTATCTGTGAATCTGTTCCGGATGGATTGATCCCAGCGCCTGTTTAATCCAAAGGGAAATTGTTCTGATTATAAATCTATCGCTGCAAGTTGGGAAGGGTGTGTGTGTGTGTGTGTGTGTGTGTGTGTGTGTGTGTGTAAGTTTGAAAACTCTTCTGTGCCGGTGCGTTTAGGGACCTGGGGTTGGATCTGACATCCAAGGATTAAAACTCACCTGCCAAGATCTGCTTCGTGTTGTCAGGAAATCAATACTTAAACACGCCAACGTGAAAAGCAGTCCCAGTTCTCATATGCATTACCGCACAACGCTGCTAACAGTGATGCAATGAATTATTTATCTCAGGCAAACTTTACATCTCGGTTAGATGGTTTTCCTCGCTTGTTGACATGAGGTGTGTGCGCGGCAGGCAAAGTAGTCTGAGAAAATATGCTTGTGGAGTGTCACATTATACCACTTTAAGGTCTTAACTTGTTATCCCTGATGCTGTCACAGTAACCACTGTCGCCAGAGACAAACAGCTGGTAGGTAAGAGGACTCGAACTAACCTGGAGGGTTCCCATGAGCGTCTATTGATATAGTTATAATGCTGAACTTGAAACAACATGATGTGAAAAGCTCAGCATCATGTTCTTTCATCTAAAATGTATTACTTGCCACAGGATATAATCTCACAGCATAATAACACAACATTTATTTTAAAGGAGACCTATTACACTCATTTTCACATTTCATTACGTCAGTCTGGGACTCCTATAGAGTAGCTTTGCATGGCGTGCACATACTGGCATCCATGAAAACCCTTGTTTCAGCCCTTTTCAGCCCCTGCCTGAAATAGACGTGATAGATCTCCTTTAAGGTCACTTTTGCAGGGTGCTCCTGCAAATAGCACTGCTATTCAAAAAAATTGTTGATGACCCAGGCAGCCCTACATTTCCCATAATGCAACAGGTTGTTGTGTCCCGTTTGTAAATGACCTAATGCAAATGATTTTAATAAAACACAAATGTAAGGGAAACTGCTTAGAGAGCACACATTTGCCATCTAGCAATAGAAAGTTAGCAGAAGTTGAACAAGGTAAAGTTTAGCAGGGGAGAAGATTGAAAACCTGATATAAAATCTTATTACATACTGTGTTAGGTCCATGATTCTGATTACATCACACAGGTTCATAGCAATGGTCTGTTATTCCTCCACAGGAAACTGTTTTACTCATATCCATCTGTAGAAAGAAGTTTTTCTAATCTGAAAGTGGTTTGTTCACAGCAGGACAACCAAGAAAAGAGACAAAAACACAGAAGAGAGGAAGTAGAGACAGTGGAAAGACTCAAAACTGTAGGCTACGACTGAGAAATCGACAAATTGAAGGCGGTGCATGAAGCCAACACTTCATGGAACACAGCATGAGAGACGATGTGTTTAAGGACTGATAATTGGAAAAGAAATTGTCGCAGACTCCGACAGTGACAAGGCAGAAAAACTCCATCAGGTGAAAAGGTTCAATTTAATGTCAGTTTAACAGCCAGTAACAGAGTTAGCTGTTGCTATGGAGACAATACTGTAATAGGTAGGTTCCTATATAAATTATTGGCCCACCTGCAAACACAATTTGATGCATGAAATTCAAGTGCCAGCACAAAGTAGTAAATAAAATAACCGCAGGCTACTCAGCTTTCGTTTGTATACAGTGTCCATCATTTGGACACCAACCTGCCAGAAACAAGAATCCATACAGGATTACTTTATCAGTGAGGTAACTTCTCTCAACATTTATCAATACTTTGGATTGGATATAAACTTAATGTCAGTTTTGCAAATGAATACTCAAAATATTAAATTCTAAAGCCATTTTTTCAACATGTAAGTTGACAATCAAGCTTCCTGCAACACTTATGACCCAAACCCGTCCTTTACAAAGATACAAAGGAGTACTGTATTTCTATTCAAACTAATGTGAAACTTGTGTTGTCTCAAACGGAGGACAAAAAATGTGACTTTTGCCTTCCTCTTCTTCCATGTTCTTACATTGTTCATAGATTGAGGACATAGCAAGGCCAAAAAGTAATTTGACGTCATGAATCTCCGTGAAAATATGAATGAAGTCTAACGAACAGTGAGCTACAGTTGTAATTGGATGTACTAATCCACTCCCAAATGCAGTGATGTAATTAAAAAGTTTGACATTCAGAGGCATCATGCTGCACTTGCTGTGCTCACTTGTGTAACGTGTCTGACTCTCCTGCAGTGGGATGAATACAATTATATAAATGTGAGTGGTGAAATCAAAACAAATGGCCAACTTTGATCTTTGGTACAAAGTAAGGCTGCTGCTTTTGAAGTTTGCTCAGTTGGATTATTTGTGTGTGGCTTTAATAACACACAACTAAAAGCATTTTAAAGTCCTTGTTTTGTTTGATTGATCAATATGTTTGTGCGCTGATCGTCTGATAAAACCACTTCTCTACACATCTCTGTGCATCTCTCGCTCGTTGTCTCACTCGGCCTCGCCTCTTCATCTAACTCGATCTAGCTTTTTGAAGATGAAAAGAACGCTCTTCTGCCATCCATTTATTCTCCTCAGCCTCATCCCGCCTCAACTCTCATCACCGACTGCTTCCTCACTCTTTAGCTGAGATTGTTAGAGCCACTTAATACTGCAGCACATCCATCTCTTTGAACATGTTTGTGTTAGTAAGGACCGTTCCTCAGGGGCAGGAGAAGCTGCTTGCACAGTTACTCTGACTCAACATGAATAAAAAATCAGAAGCACATAACGCCAAACACCTGACACCTTGCTAAAACACACACCAACTCTACCAGGACCAACATACCATAATGAGACATCTGATTCACTGCCCCCTCACCTGTGTGCACTCACAAACACACACACACAAACACACACACACAAACACACACACACTCATAACCAGATGGTCATCCAAATATACAAACATGTGCGTAAGCAACCTTGCAGCATGGTTGTTATATTTACTCATTACTCAGAGGCGGGAACATACACATAGACACGTTTTCTCACACTTGCACTCGCTGCCAGAACTGTCCCAGACTGCAGTGATGCATATGAGCAACCAGATAGAGTGTGACAGTGCATTCACACCTTGGCACTCGCACACACACACATGCGCGCTACACACATGATCACATTCACAGTTCCTTTAATTAGTCAGTAGATCCTAGATGTGTATGTTTGTGTCTCAGCAATATGCCTCATTCACACATCTCTCCCAGCCAATAATGGAAAGGCTTCTGAGGATAGAGTGCTGTAATGATAAGAGACTTAGCATTAGTTTTAACCTGCAGATAATAACTCATGGCTCATCTCTTAACACTGAGTGTCACATTATGAAGCCATGTGACGCTTCGTGTCAGAGTCCTGCTCACCCATGTCGGGATTCTTATTCTCATAACCACCTGCTTACACTAACCAGCTTATAAACCGGCTACCAACGACAGACACAAACAAGTTGACCAAAGTATTGATCTAAAGATGCTTTTATTGGTTTAAAAATCATTCATTTATACAGCTTAAAAAAAATTCCTTTAGATGCAACAGTTGGTAATGCTTCCATGGCATTCTGTTAATCTTGTCAGTCTCAGTTTCACTGTAAATAGTAAGTTAAACAGAGTCTTGTATGAACAGAAGAAGACACCCGTTTTCTTGTTATTTATGGGTCTTAAGTTGGCAGAAATAATATAGTCATATTGCTGATTTGTAAAAAGTACAAACCCAAACTTTGTAAAACATAACTTTTTAAATGTTTGTTGAATGGAGGTTGGATCGATTATTTCTGATGTAGTCCAGGAGGTTAGGAAATCTTCATGCTTATTGACTTTTGCAACAAAGCCTCAAACAGATTGGTTGACAAAGTTCAATTTGATCCAGACCTGAGTGTTAGCTGCTGTTGCATGCTGATATCTGTTTATAAAGAAAAGTAAATCCTCATCAGATTACCGCCTATGGGAGCCGAGATGGTATTTCAGTGGGTTGTGTTCTGCCTGATTTTCCTTTTCTTTAATCAGCAAAGCTTGCCTGGAAACATGCTACAAACGTAAACCAGATCACTTCCCATTCACCAGTCTGGACCCTGCCAACAGATTCTACCTTTTTATGAGGAATGAATAAGACATCAAAAATGAGGCAGGTGAAAAGCAAGAAATAAAAGATTCAGGTGTAATTTTTACTGACACCCGCTCTGGATCGTGTGAAAAAAAGGAACTGGGACTTTTAATTGATTTCTGTTGGTAGATTAAAATTAATGCATAAAAATAGACATAGGAGAGTGTTTGGTGGATTGAGTGTGCTGGGGATGTTCCCTGCATGGCCATGTGCTGTCTGCTTGTGTGTCATGGAGGCTCCCTGCATGTGCCAGAGCAGCTGATTTGGTCGAGGGCTTGGCACGGGATAGCTGCTGTGGGTGGGGAGCTGGCACGGACGCGGCGGTCCTAACTCGGGATTGTCGAAAAACCCACCATTTTAATCCGGATTACGCCCATCATTTCTCTCTGGCGTGCATGCGTTTTCTGTATTTCCCTTGAATTGACCCCCCCCCCCATCTCTCTCTCTCTCTCCTCTCCCGCCCACACGTTCACTCTCCTTCTCCCACCCACTGCTCATTCTCCTGCTCATACCCCCCCTCCCATCCACCCCTCCATCCCCCCAATCTCAATCCCCCCCCCCCAAAAAAAACCAATGCTCTACGTCTGTTGCCATGGTGACCGCACATGTCACTTCTTTTTATTCCCGCCATTGATCTGCTGTGAACGATCACTCGGAGTAGATTTTTAGAAAGTCTATTTTTAATCTCCTGTGGTGCTATTTATGTCTTCTTTGATCGCCCAATCTGTTGTCAAGGTAACTGCTGCAGTTATTATCATCACACTGACTCTGGCGTTCAGTGCTCTTATGAATCAGTGCAGCACGTTTGTTATTGCTCCACATGAACTACAAAAAAATACCTCTCTTCTCATTAACTGAGCGTTTTCATGCGTGTGTTCATGTGAACATGTGTGTGCTACATTTGAATTGTTTTCTTTCTCCTAGCTTGCAAGTCAGTTCACATTCATCAACACGCCACTTAAACACCTTTATGGGTGTGTGTGTGAGTGTGTGCGTTTGTGTGTGTGTGTGTGTGTGTGTGTGTGTGTGTGTGTGTGTGCAGGCAAGAGAGAGAGAGATAAAGGGAGTGGGACAGAGAGATGGGTAGACAAGTGAACAGTATTAGAAAATGCTATTATTAGATTTCCATTTCAGCAGCTTACAGACCGAGGATTATACACAGAGACTGTAACATAATAGAGTAGTGCCAGTGACTACCTTATCCTCACAGCAGGACGATTCAGTACTTACTGTGTAGTATCTGAAGAGGATGAAAACATGGCTTTGTATCTGTTATCTGTATCTGTATAAAAGAAATCTGTTCAGCGAATAAATTATGATGCTGAAAAATAATTTGCCATATTCCCACAGTAATTTATCAGTCAAACATGCATTGTACACACATTCATTTCTTTAATATCTTCTGCTGGCTGTGTATAAAGATAGACGATGCATCTCCACCTCCTCCAACTGTACGAGAGTGATGCCAAAACAACCCCTGTGACGGATGCTGACATATTGTGCCAGTGAAGTTTTTGGAGGCAGCATCTGTGCAGTATAGGGATCAGCTGCCGGAGCTACAGTATTGATGTTTCATCCCCTTCTGCCGAGCGAAAGCTGCCACATTAAACAGCAAAGATCCTTCAGGTCAGCACAGTCAGTGGTGTACGTGCTTATTAAGACACAGACAGTTATTGCAGACTGAATGACTCGTGTTAGTGATCATTAGGTCTCGTCTTTCTGTTCCTCCCTCATTCTGCTAATCCAGTTCAGATTGCCACAAGAGCCTTATTAGAGCAGCTGATCCACATGTAAAGTAAACAAGGAGAAGGCAGACTTTATGATCTTACACTGCATTTATTTTGGCTTCAATTTTGGGGGGGGCTGTCTTCTTGTACATCATTTATATAGTCTATGGCTCTAACGTGTGCTTAAAGTTGAAAGAAGTTCAACTAATTAAAACACTCAGTTACAGGTAGAGTTAGTTGTACAGATTATCACCTCATTTTAACGGAAATGAAACTTGTTTGCTTTTAAATCTGGCCCATGTAACTGACATAATAAACTCAACTCAACTCAACTTAACTCAAACTTTATTGTCATTCATCTGGATAGCTGGACAGCTGAATGAAATTGTGTCTCGCATGGCAGGTGCAAAGCAGTGTTAGTGCAAATAAAATGACAGACAACAAGGACAGAATATAAAAACAAGACAGAACAACTACATGAGGACAGACTAGAAAAGGACTGACTATGTGAGTTAAACTAAACTAAACTAGATATGAACAATAGAGTGAATTGATAAATAGATAAAACAGTAAGTGAGGTAGTACAGGGTGAAAATGTTGCAATATACAGTATATATATATGTATATACTGAATAAATCCAGGGCTCTCAAGTGGGCGCATTGGGCGTGAGACATGCATTTCAACCTGTTCACACGCTCACACGCCACTTTGTATTTCTCACGGAGAGTATTTACTTGGACAACGCCAACCAAGTTGCGCCGCTTTTCCTTAAACTATGGAACAGATAGGACTCAAGTGGGTTTCCTGTAGAGTTCAGAATGAGCTTGCCACGCACCAGCTCATCAAAAAGAAAAAGAAATATAGCTACCCAACAGCAAATAAAAAAAAAGGCATCACTGTATCCGGATAAAACAACGCAACAACTTTACGTTCCAGAGAAAAGGATGCACATGCGCAATGCAGACTGACTGCAGATTAGAAGACGTGGTCTGTCTTATGGTGTATGGAAATAACTCTCTATTCCCCATATGTGTGTAATGTGAATCCTCTGAAGGTTCTTTGCATAAAATACTCCTGAAATATTCCTCCGTATGCTGCAGTGAGACATACAATCACTGCTTTACCTGAAATGAACCAAACTGACTAAATTGGCACCCAAACAAAACCTAAAACCATTATGACCGGTCAGTACGATCAAAATTCATCGTCTTCTTCTCCGGAGAGGATGAAACCAACACCCGCTCATGTCAGACACAATCGGCTTTGTGACGCCCCGAACAGCTGGAGGAATGTGTGTGTGTCTCTGATTAAAATAGTGTGCGTGCAGATGTGCATGGAGAGCTGTCCTTAGAAACTTCAGTTCGTTCTCTGTTTCTGTGAACGAAGTGTGAGTGTGACAGTGAGAGAGAACGTGTCTGTGTGTGTTCGTGTGTGTGATGTGAGGTGGGAGGCCATGCTTGATAAAGGTCTGTCAGCAGGGGAGAGTGCAGCCCCCTCACTCCTTCTGTCACTGGCCTGAAGCACCGGAACATCCCTTCTGGGTATGAAGTGTGTGTATTTGTGTGTTTGTGTGTGTTTCTCTGAAGGCTCCTTTGTGAGGCTGGAAGCAGCTTGGTCCCCGATGACCCGCCGTGAACTACGAGCTATTGATAAACCTTGGCAAATGAATACACAGACTGACAGAGAGAGAGATTATGACAAGTGTCGTCCCATATTCGATGTGACAGATTAGATTTGTCGGAGCTGCTGGTTCGCTGTATTTGGGTTACCACCTGGTACCCTTAAGACACAAAACACAGACCGAACGTCAAAACATTCAGGCAGAGAAAAATGAATTCAGAGAAAAGAGAAAGGATAAAGCTCAGGGGAAACAGACTGAGGGATGGCTTTTACAAATCACTGCTAACGCTTTTTTCCAAATCTTATGATGCGTCACGTCACCACGCCATGATCTGTTCTGGCACAAGGAATTTCTTATTTTTCATATTTTATTTATCCCTTCATTCTTGAATGAGGAAATGGTGCAGTTGCAAGTGTTGGTGAAATTGACTCATATGAGTATGTTCAAACTTGCATCCCTTATGCTTAAAAGTAGACCGCATGCATTTCAGCTCAATTTCTGCCTCTCAAGTTAATCAGACTGTAAATCATTCTAATGCACAGAAAAAGGAAGTCTTTGCTGGGAGACTTTCATTGCTAACTGCTGGCGACATCAGAATCCCAGAAAGTTGGCCATCATTTCCAGGGACTTCACTTTCATCAGAGGATAGCCAGTGAGTTCAGAGAATGGCACTTGTCAAGAGATTATCTACTTCTGTGTCTACACATTTATTATTTTAATTTAACCTTTATTTAACCAGGTTGGTCCCATTAAGATCAAAGATGTCTTTTTCAAGGGAGACCTGGCCAAGACAATCAGCAGCAAAATAAACAGGAGCACATTTCCACCGAAGGATGTTTAGTAGTGTTGTAACTGTGTTAGCCTACTGCGGGCCACCACCATAAAGGTCACTTGAAAATGTCAAAATAAATGAATATAATGTGAGTGAAAACTATGCCAACAATACCCTGTCTTCAGCTAAAAAAATTCAGAGATACAGCAGTGATCCACCTTGTCTTTGCTGGCTAGCCTTTTGGTAAAGTCAGAGTGAAGTCTGACTTTTACTGCTCACCTCTGTTACCTGAGTGTGTTCTACCATTGATGTGACCCGTATCCTTCATCCTGCATGCACTGCAGGTGACCCCTATTACCTTGAGTAAACCCAGTACCTGAGTACTGTATAAGAGCATATGCAACACAGACATTCTTCTGCTGTATGGTGCATGTGTAACAGGCAATCCAGACAATTTCACAGTCGGAATGCTTTGAAATGATCAAGAAAATGTCTGGGCTTTATATTTGAATGGGGCTTGAGAGTTAAACGACTTTACAGTTACAGTTTGATTACAGGACATTCAAAACCTGAGCCTTCAGCAATCACCTCACAGTGGGACTGTCAGTGTTTATGCATTCTGTTAAAAGTTCCCTCCGTGACTCTATAGCCTCAAATTCTTCATCACGTTCGACAACTCACTCCTGCACGATGGACTGGGATTTACCGTGACACTGTAGCCCTTCTGCTGGCACTTGCTGGCTGGTTGTGTGTAATGCATTTAGTAGCTCCTGTGTTGAAGAGAAGCAAATGAAAGGAGGCCTGAGGGCACAAATGATTTCATCGAAGACTGGAAATACATATTATTAATATTATTATTATTATTAAATAATAATAATAATAATAATAATAATAATAATAATAATAATAATAATAATAATACTTTATTTATATAGCACTTTTCAATTCAGGTAACAAAGTGCTTCACAGTGGGCAATAAAAACAAAAACAAAGTGCAAAGCAAAATGAAGCGATAAAAATAAAATGAAATAAAAACTTTAAAAAATACAAACTTTAAAAAAATGTTTTACAGGGACTGGCTCTGCAAGTCTGATCTCCTCTGACAGGCTTTTCCAGATTGTAGGGGCTCTGACTGAAAAAGGCCTGCCCCCTTTAGTTTTCAGTCAGGTCCTTGGAACAGCTAACACTGCCAGGGGATCTCAGACTGCATCCAGGTTTGTAGGGGGATAGAAGCTCAGAGATATAGAAAGCGGCAAGTCCATGTTTTGCTTTAAAAGTCACTAAAATAATCTTAAAATCAACAGGCAGCCAGTGTAGATGAGCTACGTGGGCACATTTTTTAGTTCCTGTTAAAAGACGATTTATATCGCTGATAATGATCAGAAGCAGAGCTGTATCAGGTATAGAGGTGTAGAGAGGGAGAGGGTAATCTTCAGAGAAAAAGCAAAGTTGAACAGTGGAGAGCAGGTATTGATGGGGGTAAAGGGGAGGCTCTGAGGGGATTAGCAGGTCAACCATAACATTGGACTTGTTTACATCACAGTCCACAGCAGCTGACAGACCCGTAAGCCTGCAGAGACCAAGCCCAGAGCTGCTTTTTTATGATTATCTGCCTTCAGTCAATCCTAAAATCTGAAAATGCAGCATCGTTCAGAAACACAAAACATGGACTACATATCCATATTTTAAAATGTTTGGTGTCCTACTTTGAAAAGATCCTATCTTTCAATCCTCTCTTTTTGGAGGCTCTTGGACAACGGGGGAAAAGAAGCTTTTTTTATAGAGAGTTTCCAAAAGGAGGCCAATGTGTTCTGGTACTCCTCCTTGAATTATAATCCAAGAAAATGTAGCATAATTTGGTCGCCCTGGTGGCATAATTTGTTGTTTTCATGAACTTTTCTTCAGTATTTTGCAGAAAGTGAGCGTGCATCAAGCTCTTTGAAGCGCACAAACCAGGCTCTAACTGGTGCATCAAATCTGCTCCCCTCCTCAGCACAAACACACCGCTCTCTAGTTGACTTAGCTCCTCTCTGCCACTCTCTCTCTCTCTCTCTCTCTCTCTCTCTCACTCTCTCTGCCCCTTGCCTGTTGCCGTGGTAACTAGCAGAGGGAAGTTGAATGGAGGGGAGATTGAAGAGAGAGGGAGGAATGAGAGGAGAAAAAAAGGGGGGTTGTTTCAGGTTTCTGGGTAAAGGAACCACAGCAGCTCTTCCTCCATCCTTCTCCTCCTTCTCCTGTTCTCTCGTCTTTTATCTCCACCGCTACATCTTCCAATTTCTACAAAAACCTACCCTCCTTTTTGATCCCAGGCCAATTATTTCCTCTGTTTTGCCTCCTCTTCCTAATTATCCTCCTACGTTTTCGCCTTCTCCTGGTTTATTTTTGTCTCCTGTTTTCTCTTTCGCTTGCAATTTTGGGGATTTTGTGCTTTCCTGCTCTGGTTTTAAACTTTTTTCCCCTTCAGTTTAATCCACATCTCGATAAACAACAATGCACTCACAGCAGTAGTGTGAGCACTTTCTTTTTATTTGCCATCTTAACCCTTTAAAACTCAACTTCAGCTTTCTTAATGAGCTACAATCAACCCTCAATGAGCCTCTTCTTTATATCTCTACTTCTATTTTTATGCAGCTCATCCTCTTCATTGTTATGCAAACAGTGTTGAAGGTTTCAATTAAAGAGATGAAAATGAAACATACAGGAAGATAATACTAAAAGAGATGCAATGCATTGTCTCTGCAAGTTGTGCAAATTGTGTTTGTGCTTTTTTGATTGAGACATGTATGTACACCTCATGCAATGGTTTTTATATATTTTAATTATTTTCCACATTGTAGATTAATACTGAAGACATCAAAACTATGACATAATCTGGTTTAGCCATAATATAGATTACAACAGTAGTCAAATAGGACTATCCATTGTGTACTAACCCTACCTCTGAACAACACAATGGTGATGGTCTCAAACACATTAAGAAGGCAAGTCATTTTACAAAGGAACTCTTGACAAGGCTCATGTTAATTACAAACCATTCCAGGAGACCACTTCAGGAAGCAGACTGAGAGAATACCAAGAGTGTGCAAAGCTGTCATGAATGAAAAAGGGGGCTACTTTACAGAATCTAAAATATAAAACATATTCTGCTTTGATTAACACTTTTTTGTCCATTAAATAATTCCATATATGTTCTTTCATAGTTCTGATGTCTTCAGTATCAATCTAGAGTGTTTCAAATAATTAAAATAAATACAAACCTTTGAATGAGGGTGTTTCCAAACTTTTGACAGGTAGTGTATATGCATGCATATGGAGGGCGCAGATGGGAGCAGGATTTCCCCTGTTAGATGCAGAAACTATGATTATTGTTCACATTGCTGTACATGTTTAATTTCAACGATTAACTGCCTGTCAGTAATGAGAGCTTAGAGCAAAACAAACGCCTCCTCAGAGCAAAAAAATCCACTGTCAGATAATCAGGAAGAGAAAGAGAGAAAGGCGTCGGGTCGAGGATTCACAATTGTTGGAGGAGACGAGGTGTTTTGGAGTTGTCTGCATTATGTTTCTCATAATCACCACCGCCGATGTGTTCACACTGTCAACATATTAGTCAAAGGGAGACAACAAACTGTGTCTGCTGGGAACCGAGGCTGTGAGGGAGATATGTGCTCAGATGTGTCTACTTCTACACTAGACCGAACATGTCGTGAATTTTTTAATTTTACTTCTTTTTATGATTTGATGAAACATCTCAATCAATTATGATATGAGTGAAAAAATGTAGTCAAAGATCAAGTTGTCAAACATTGAAGTTTATTTAAAGGCACAGTATGTAGTATTTAGTGGCATTTATCAGAACAGACTAGATAGAAATGGAGTAAAATCTCCTGAATGTATAAATTGTTCGGTTTGTTAACTTTGAATGAGCCTTTTATGTCTACGTAAGGAGTTCCCCTTTCACAGAGGTGGCCATCTTGCACAGCTAATGTTTCTACAGCAGCACAGAACAGACAAACTAGTGACTTTAATGTCTTTGTAATTACCTTGTGGTATTTGTAATTGCTTTAACTGTTATTGCTACCTAGACTGTGTTCATGGACAATGTGTTTTAGAGAGAAGAGTGTAAAGTGTGGACCACCGTCTTATTAATTAAGCCTCCACATTCTGGTCTGTGGTTCAACCACATCAACAAAAGCACTTTGGTTACACTGCAAAAACTCAAATTGTATAGTGCGTCTAATGAAGTATCACTTGATAATTGGACAAATATACCTGCTAAGATCTGAGGTTTGGAGTGTAAGTGTTTGGGGCAGATCATGGTTTAGGGTGTATAACTTAATTCTAGTGTTTTTAGTCACTCTTTTTGTAAGAAACATAACAAAATTAAAGAGAATCCCAAAATGAGTATAAGTAAGTAACATTTCACAAGTTTATCTACTCTGGTGTAGAAACAAATGAAATGCATTGTCTGTAAATATAATACTGATAGGTACAACACTAACATTTTTGGGACTAACCCAAAGCTTGTCAATAAAATCTCCATATTGTGTTAAAGGAAAAAGTAAATCAGCATTGCCTTTGTATAAAAACCAAACGTATAGATGGTTTTAACCCTCCTGGTATGTTGCGGATCAAATTGACCCTTTTTAAAGTTCAAAAATCTAAAAAAAATGTTAAAAGTATTTTTTCGTTATGAAACTTCTTCTGCTTGGCTTAATTAGCGTAAACAACATATCAAATGAAAATGGCTCTTTTCACACATTTGCAACCCCCTGCATGTTTATATTACATAGATACTGGTTGTGGGTCAATTTGACCCTGCAGTCAAAGTGGAGGCTAAAAGGGGTCAGAGGTGTCAAATACTCATTGTTTCTTTGCAAGTGATTTAATAAAAAAACAAGCAAGTTATCCTCATTGAACCATGATCTGTGCGAATTAAAGGACACCATTGTAATAAATATTGATTTAAATGGTTAGTAATGGAGTTAATAATGAGATTAAAAAAATGTTTATTGGGATTTTTTGGCGTTCTGACACTTTTGGATCATTAAATATGCCCCAGGTCAAGTTGACCCAGGAACATTATTGCTGTCTTTAAGAAACGAGTCTAACAGGAGGGTTAAATAAGTTGCACAAATCTAGGGGACAGCAGTGAGTATACATGCAGTAAAGGTGGTGTTGCACTGTTCTGTGTATGTGCAGTTTCTTCTCAAGTGTACCAGTGTCATTTAGAGAGTGCACGGAGTACATTGGATTGAATTCCATTCGTTGGTATCCATTTTAGTGGTACACCAATTGCAATGCTTCCTCTTATTATTCGCAGAGAAAGGAAGCCCTTCATAGAAAACTACAGACACAATCTGGAGATTATTCATGACAGAGGGAGGGGGTGTTTCAGAGAGGGAAAAAAAGGTCCAGAGTGGGAGCCCTGGGCGTGCAAATGAAAGTAAAAAAAAAAAAAAGAAGGATGCTCTGGAGAGGAGAGAAAAAACAGGTGGGGGTTTCTGTGTGGCGTACGATAATCTACGGCTATTCGATGGCATTAACAAAAAAAAAAAACCTAATGCAAGAATCCTCCCTTGGCCCGGCCACAGATTACAGCAGTGGGTTTGCGTGTGCAAGCTATTATATAATTCATTCTCTGTGATGAGATTTTCCTGTGTTGCTGGTTTTCCTACTATCCCTCTCTATCTCTCGCCCTCTGTCCCAGAACTGGCAGGTTTCTCTTTTAATTTAAGGGGATGTCCGAGCCTCACTGGGTTTTTTGGTGACTTTATAATCTTTTTATCCCTGTCTGGAACTAATTCATCTTGAACAGTAATTTAACGTCTTCTTTCAGTGCTTAGTTAGTGTGAGATTGTCTCTGCTCACTGTCTGGATGGTGCTTTGTTGCATGAATAGGAGTGTGTATGTGTGTGGTCATACAGAATACATGTTTGTGTGCACACGTGCGCACATTCAGTGAAATACTGCCTCACTGGGGTATTGTGAATTCTCTGCTCACTAAGCTCCTTAATGGAGTCACTACAAGGGCAAATGCATTTTCATTTTTTTGCACATATATTCTTCTCTCTGCACATGCAGACTCGCCACAGGTGAGAGGATTGGAAATAAGTCTTTTATTTTTCATTTTTGAGGTCACTATTGCTGACCTGCAGTTTTGATGAGAGGTACATGTGAGCCACACGCCGTCAGACTCTGGAAAGGATTAACGCTGCCCTCTGACTCCGCACAAGACTGGCAAAGCTGCGGAGCAATTGGTAGATTACCCTTCACACAGCCAAATGCCATCTAATGATTATCTGGTAACATCTAAAGTGCAGTGGAAAGCCCCTCCTTTCGGATCCACTGCTCTGCCACAATGTTGTCCAGATGAGCGAATGAGTTTGATAAATCTCTCCTGATAGTTGTGAATAAATTGTCTTTGAAAACCAATGGCTGAGCCTCAGGTAGAGTTAAGTAACAGCTTCTCTATTTTTTACATAAAAACCCAGACTTATCTTCAGGGTGAGGTGAATGGAGGAAAGAGAATGTATGATTAATATCCCTGAGTGATCATCAATCTTGCAAGTAGCTTGAGGACACTGAAACAATATTTACCCAACAATTTATCTGCTGCCATGATACAAATACATCATAAAAAATAAGACAAGCTGGTGCTGCAATGTGCTGAGCTTTAAATGACATCACTGCAAAAAGAGGATGTACGGGAAAATGTCAAGTTAGCAGGTGTCTCACCCTGAAGGGATTCTATTTCACATAACCACCTGCATATTATTAACTACCAGGTAAAGATGCAAATAAGTTTACACTGAGTGTTAATTAAAAGATGATAACTCTTTGTATTCTTAACATGAGTCTGTTTTACTGTTCACAATAATCACCTAAGTTTAACATTTTCATCCGTGGTTTAGTCTAAACATTAGTTTTTCAGTGAGCAGAAAATAACAACAGCTGCTCCTGCATAAGGTCTTCTGTCTCGTTACTTTTCTGTTTTCTGCATTTTCTTCTCACTCAACCTGCTCAGTAACACAAATGTGTGGACTGATTAGAAGTGACATGTATAATCAGGTTGTCAGAATTAATGACTGTTGATATTTGACCAATCCGAGTATTTATCTCAGCGGGGTGATTAGTAAGAAAGCTGGGTGATAAATCTCACTAACTAATAGCCTGCATGAGGGTGAGTGAGTGCACATTAACATTCAGTGTGTTTTTTTTTTGTGCACTAATGTGATACAATCAGGAATTAAAGGTGACATATCATGCAAAATTGACTTTTTAATGGTTCTCTACCTGAAATATGTGTCCCTGGCATGTCTACAAACCCCCTGAGAATGAAAAGAATCCATTCTGCCCCTGTTTTGATTTCTCCACCTTTCTGTAAATGTGTGTGAAACGAGCCGTTTCAGACTTCCGTGTTTTTGTTATGTAACAACAATATCCAGTCTGTCACGGAGTCAGAGCTCAGAGCTTGTTCAGCCCATAGACTGTATAAAATAATACTGAATCCCCCCTCCGTTTTCCATTACCTGCACAAATGTGTGGTAACAAGGAGCTTAGGAGGGAGGCATGCTAGTTGTAGGCTGTCTTAATAAACACAAAGGTCGGTTTTACTCCCTACGTCTGCAGATTTGAAGATCTAGTAGATGATTTTTATTTGTCATGGATAAGTGCTAGCGCTAGTTAGCATAGCTACATGTCATAGCTGTGTACCAAGACACAAGTCGACATACTCACAAATAAAACAACAAGAAACACTAAATCTGTGACCAATCCTTCAGAAAAGGTCCCGCTGCCTTTCTGGCAGAGGTCGGTTTTACTCCCCACGTCTGCAGATTTGAAGATCTAGTGGATGTTTTTTATTTGTCATGGATAAGTGCTAGCGCTAATTAGCATAGCCACATAGCTACATGTTCATAGCTGTAGCTGTGTACCAAGACACACGTCTACATACTGATAAATAAAACAACAAAAAACACTAAATCTATGACCAATCCTTCAGAAAGGTCCTGCTACAGGCGCCTCTCCGTCAGGATCAGATTCTGGATCAGATTCAGAGGGTTGAAGTAACGTGATCTCTGAGCAGCCGTGTCTATTCAGCCAACATGTAAACATTAGATCAACGTGCTGGACAGCCGAGGCACATCCACTTCCTGAGGGGGCGTGGTCAGAGGGAAAACAGAGTGTTCTGAGGAGGACTGAAGAAGAGGGCTTTTCAGGCATGCCAAAATCTGATTTCAAAGTGTTTTTCTGAGCATAAACTTTAAAGACATGTTTTGGGGACCTCTTAGACCAATATACATTGATGAAAAAAGCGTGATATGTCACCTTTAATACCCATGTTAGACATTGAATTTTAAACAGTGTTTGATTTAATGTCTTGTCTTTTTTTTGGGTCTTTTACGCTCTGTATTCGTTATCAAGGGACACAACTGACTGAACATGATTGGACCATTATATTAATCATAATGTGTTGAAACCAGAGGACTTTTTTAACTTCTCTCAGAGTTCTTGCAGCACAAACTTCACAAGTGTCCACCTCTATAACAGTGGAAAAAACGTGCACACAGGGCACAAAAGGGAAGCTCAGAGGTAGTGGCTAAATGCAAAAACAGGAGATTATGTTTGATGATGAATTGAAAGATATCTTGTGTGCATAGTTTTTTCTAATGGGAGAGTAACTGTGCAGAATTATCGCATCTCAGTCAAAAGTTTTAGAAATACATTTGCTGAAAATATACGAAGGGACAAACAGACACAAGTTATCACAGAAACAGGAAAATGGAGACATAAACATATAATACATACCCTCTCAGGAGCTTGTAATAACTTAGTAGATGGTGCAGATGGGGTTTGCAGCGTTTAAAGGGGACAATAAAAATGTTCTAAAAGAGCTGTAAAATCTTAAGGTGAAGCTACAGATCATAAAATCTCCATGGCCAGATATTTTTCTTTTGTGACCTTGTTAATTAAAGCAACGTTTATCTGTCATTGTTAATACAGTGTTATTATCAAAATAATAAGGTTTGATTAACGAAAAAGAACAGGCGATAAAATAAAACTTACCTTAACAAATCCGCGGGAAACAATAGAGCACTTGGAACCCGGGAAGAAGTACAACACTCAGGTAAGAAATAACAAAGTACTAAGACAGAAGGGAGGAAACACAGAGACTAAATACCAACAGGGGCAATCAGACACAGATGAGACAACGAGACACAGGTGGAATTAATGAGTGTTCAATCAAACTGGAGGGAAACACGAGGACAGGAAGTGAAACTAAACCAGATACACAGGGGGCAAGAACTACACATTAAACAGGCCCGAACTAAGAAACACAAGAGAAAATAAATACACAGGGAATAAAGAACATAAGACATGAAACACAGACCACAACTTACACAAGGAGAACAACAAACTAATCTTAAAAGAAGACCTTAAGATTTTAAAGGCACTGAAATGTAACAGAGTCCTGCAGAGGCAAAAGGTCTCAAATTGTCTCAGGCTTTTTTCCAGACACAAACACGTAAACTTAGTTTGGCAGTGGACCATTACAATTTGAAATACACTTAGTCTGTTTGTTTTGAGGCTTTATCTCTTTAAATTTAAATGCTCAGTATTATGCATGTTGACATTTTCTCAGGAATGAATGCTGCGCTGCCCGTCAGCACCGCCTCCAAAGCCATTTTTATATGTCACTGTCTATTGACTTGTATGCACAAAACCACCATAAATCCACGATTAATGTAATGAGGTCAGGGTTTGATGGGCAACTGTAATGATGTGTACTCTGCATTCATATGGAGTAATGACAGTGATTTATCATTTATGGGATTATCATTAATATAAATGTAGGGCGATTAGTGGGAGCTGATCTTACAGTGTGCAGAAGTCGGTCTGAACTCTCTCATATCTGTCGGAAGGGGAGGCGAGGCAGCAATCAATCCGCAGATTAACAGCAACGTCCAGGCCAGTCTGCAGCCTGGACCCAGACTTTGTTTGGTTACACAGTGCGAGACAGCCAACAGGCTCGTAGACCGCAAAAAGGCTGCAAAGTAAAGTGCTCGCTCGGTCTGAGATCTGAAAAATAAATGAGCTATGAATAAAGTACGAAAAGAACAAAGAGAGAGATGTTTGCGAGAAAGGAAACAGCACAGGGGTGTACAGATATGTTATGTCAGCCTAAAAATAGATGCACATTAACATGCACACACAGTGGATTGAAGCGAACCTAATTTCAGCACAAAATAACCTCACCACATCTTTCACCACAGCCCACAAGGACATGGAACCAAATCTGCAAATCATGTTCAACTCAGTCTCACCTGTTGCCATGGCAGTGAAAGAAGAGAGCGGACCTGTAGTCTATTGTTTGTAATGACAACGGCAGATTGTGTGTGTCTGTGTGTGTGTGTGTGTGTGTGTGTGTGAGAGAGAGAGAGAGAGAGAGAGAGAGAGAGAGAGAGAGAGAGAGAGAGAGAGAGAGCATGTGTCGAAAGTAATCACACCTCCAACTTAAGTGACTCTGAGGTTGCTGCGGTAACTCAGCCTAATGATGCAGAAGGCACCAAAATTGGAGGAGATGTGTCACCTCACGTGTTTTTACCTGCAAACACCCCCACAAAAATACACACACACACACACACACACACACACACACACACACACACACACACACACACACACACACACACACACACACACACACACACACACAAAGTAAAATCACAGATAACAGGCTGTGAGTTATGAGCGCTCACGACACATCCAGGCTCCACTCATAGCTGTTCGTCTTGTGGAGTGTTTACTTGTGGCTGATGGATGAGATTTGGAGCACTCTTCTTCTCTGGTTCTCATCGGGAGAAACACACTGACTTAACAGTAACACAATGTCCGTTCCCAAAACCAGCACAGCTTTTATTCTCTCTGGCCCTCCGCCTGTCCTTCACGTCTATTTCCTGATTAAGGAGTTCAGAATCCTTTCAGAGGCACCCCGTTGTGATTTCAATTTCAATTTCAAATCCCTCCTCTCAGCCTTAATTCTTACTCATCTTTTCACTCATGATTGTACGCTTCCTCAGATTTTCTCTGTATTACCCTCCTAACCCCCTCTTGCACTTTTAAACAGGTTTTGTAGGACAAGTTGTGTGCTGTATGTCCAATCAAATACTGTAACTGTGTTAGTCCATGAAGTATATCAATCAATCAGACTTTATTTATAAAGCGATTTCATACAATGATATTGTAACATAAAGCACTGTACATAAAAACAACTTAAAATAGAATAAATTAAAATATATATTTATAAAAATAGACCCCCCCCCCCCCCCCCCCCCCCATCCTATTCCCAACCCCAGCCACGAACCCAAACCCTACCCACAATCCTAAGGTTAAGAACACAATATATGCAGCATTAATAATTACAATGAAAATAAATAAAGAAATGAAAAATAAAAAAGAAGTTGCTGAACAAACTGAGGAAACACTCATGATATATTGATGAGGAAACACTGGAGGTAAAATAAGATGTTAAAACTCAACAGAGGAAATTAAACTCCCCAAAATAAAATACATTTCTAAGATAATAAAATAATAAAATATTAAACCATTTAAAGAAAATAAGATGCTATATTTACAACATAAATTAAATGTATTAATTAATTTATTAAAATAAAATATAAAGTGACTAAAATTTGAACTAGATAATAAATAAAAAAATAAAAAAATAACGGTAAAGAGCAACTTCTGACCCCATCGTCCTTTCTTCTCTTTAACTGCATGACAAACTATATTTTTCCGTGATTGTCACAAACTAAATATCTGCCATTTTGTGTGGTAAAATAATTCCCTTTTATGAAATGAATACAAAATAAGGGCTGACGTTAGCATACCAGGAACATGCTAGTCTTAATTTGCTCATTAGTGCCTTGATTTTATACTTCCTTCAGACATCCTCTTTCTTTCCTCTCAGACTTGTGACTATTTTAGTTAGATAAAGACATTATTAGAAAGGGGAAAGCATCAACATTTGCAAGCATGCTCAATTTGCTGCTACTTGGACAAAGTTTTTTAAAAAGATGTACTGTGGTTTTCTGTCTCATCACTGTTGGAACCATTGTTCTTTATTTGGTAACCAGTGTGTTTTCAGTGAACACAGGCAAGTTTAACAATATTAGAGGGTGCAAAGCAGAGCAGAGCTGCCAAAATGTTTGCCTTTAGTCAAGATCAATAGAGCTGAATATGATTTGAATTATTAGTAAAGCTTTAATCCATCTCATTGCATTAATAATGAATTAACATCCTTTTTAAAAATGCTGGTGTGATCAGTTCTTCTGGCTTTTGCTTTTTAAAACTAATAATAGCTCAGAGTGTTTTTGCAAACTGACATTTATTTGGTTTTTATGTCTCTCACATAATGTTTTGTGATCCATTTTTACTCTTCTCAAAGGTTCCCTCTAACATTTCCCTCTGCTCTTTTATCCCTGCCATTTGTCTTCTCCACCGTCTGTCTCTATCCTCTCATACTCAGCATATCTAAAGAGCCTCTTCTGTAAAGGATATCTAAGTACATCTATCCCTACCTGACATAGTGAATCACTCTGGATTGCTGACTATTAACCCCATCTCTCTTTCTCCTGCAGGATCCTACTCACTGTAGTGGTGATCTTCCGTATCCTGATCGTGGCTATTGTTGGTGAGACAGTGTACGAGGATGAGCAGACCATGTTCATCTGCAACACTCTTCAGCCAGGCTGCAACCAGGCCTGCTACGACAAGGCCTTCCCCATTTCCCACATTCGCTACTGGGTCTTCCAGATAATCCTGGTGTGCACGCCCAGCCTCTGCTTCATCACCTACTCTGTCCACCAGTCAGCCAAGCAGAAAGACCGGCGCTACTCCTTTCTCTACCCGGTCATGGAGAGGGACTACGGGGGACGGGACGGGGCAAGAAAGCTCCGCAACATTAATGGGATTCTAGTTCAGCATGGCGGTGACGGTGGAGGAGGGAAGGAAGAACCGGACTGCCTGGAGGTGAAGGAGATCCCCAATGCCCCACGTGGCCTCACTCACGGGAAGAGCTCGAAGGTACGCCGACAAGAAGGGATCTCCCGCTTCTACATCATCCAGGTGGTGTTCCGGAATGCACTTGAGATCGGTTTCTTGGCAGGCCAATACTTCCTTTATGGCTTTAGCGTTCCTGGAATTTTCGAATGTGACCGCTACCCATGTCTGAAGGAGGTGGAGTGCTACGTGTCCCGCCCCACTGAAAAAACGGTTTTCCTGGTCTTCATGTTTGCGGTGAGCGGCATTTGCGTGGTCCTCAACCTGGCCGAGCTCAACCATCTGGGCTGGCGCAAGATCAAGGCCGCCATCCGGGGCGTCCAGGCCCGCAGGAAGTCTATCTGTGAGATCAGGAAGAAGGACATGGCACATCTGTCCCAGCCGCCCAATCTGGGACGCACACAGTCCAGCGAATCAGCCTACGTCTGATGAAGAGAAGAATCAGGAGGAGTGGGGATGAATGTGAAAGAGAGAATGAATAAATTATAATTTTAATTTAATAAAGATGACAGCGAGGTCAAACAAGATGACCTCTCCTCTGTGCCGATGGAATGAAACACAGAATGTAAAGAGACCCAACCTCTGGCTCAAGGACTTTAAGAGCCAGGAGAGAGGAGAGACAGATGACGATTAAAAATCATAGAGAGGATTAAAGAGGACCAAAAGCTCTGCGATCTGCAGATGAACATGATGAACATGTTTTGATCTCATAAGGAGAACATTCGACTGCCATTTTATACTCTTGTCTTTTTTTTTTGACTAATTAGCCTTCCCCTCGTTTTCTTTTAAAGTAAGGAACTAAATCCTCAAGGGGCCGTAGAGGGGAGGACTAGAGATGAGGAAAAGAGGGGAAGGGAGAGGAGAGGCTGTTTTGTATTCTTTGGGGATATCTGAAGATGATGGCGGTGTTTGATGCATCCCATGGTGCTTTTCTTCTGGACTGTGTCAGCCTCGATAAAAAAAAAGGAAAAGACAAGATAGGGGATAGGACAGCGAAGATGAGCAGCAAACATCATTAAAATAGGAACGGAAGAACTGTCAAAGCCATGACGGACTGGAGAACACGAAGGTGAGTTTGTGAGGGTGACGGAGGAGGTTGGAGACATCACGCTCATGAGAAAACAGATGATAGAACCAAGGAAGGTTTTTTTCTTTTGCTTCCTCTCTACGCCGGAGACTCAGTGTCGACCGAGGCCAAGAGAGAAAGAGGAGCTGCCTCTGATCAGTGTCAGCCTCGCCTCTGTTGAAAAACAGCGTCACAAGCCAAAACCAAGAGAAGAAGACTGACGATGTTTATGCTTTGTCTCCTGACAAAATATGGTTTTAACACAAACAAGAGCGAGCGAGTACCATAAACACTTTGTCCCCTCCCTCTCCCCTATCTCGCTCTCTCTGCTCCATGGTTGGCAGCTATATAGAGCCCAGGGGCTTCAAATGACAGTAACTCCCGCTGCTCTCCTTCTGTGAAAACTTTGGAGAGGAACTGACTTACTAATGGACGACCAGAGAGTAAACATCAGCCTCTCCTGAAGCACAAACCAAACTAGCCTCTGTCCAGCATTCCAGCGTGCTGAGAGACGAAGGCGAGTCAGAGGAGAGAGAGAGAACAGATCACTTTTATTATTTTACAAATTTTATAAAATATATCACCATAAGTTATGTTTTTTTTGTTTTGAGAAAGCGATGGTGCCATCCTTAAGATATTTAATTATTGTTGAAAAGTTACATAGAGTATATCATGATAATAATATTTATCCATTTAGAATATATCCAGATAGATTTTATTTATCTTCTTGGGGCGGGTTGGTCGGGACATCATGTTGCTTTTTTTTTTATCTGTATACAATGTTTGTCTTTTTTCATTTTTGTTTAGTTTGAAGGATTTTTCACTGATGGGACTGATTAACAGCGTGTTTGGGTCGGGATGGTTTGAGTTTTGTTCTGAAACACGATGAGGCTGTGCAGCTGATTTTTTATTTGTAGCTTTTTAGCAAATCTCTTCTACTGTTACTTAACTGCATTTAATATGTAGAACACAGCAACTGTACTTTTTTGTGTGTTTTCCACAGAGAGCCTTGGTTTTCTTCAAAGTCAGCTGCACAGCTTCAGGCCCTGGAGGCCTGTGAGCCATTAGAAAAAGGCATGTTTACAAGACGTGATGTTTCTTGAATGATCAAGCTATGTAACCGATGAGTAGTTACTCTATAGGGATGGTGGTGTTCTTGAATCTCAGTGGTTTCATTTTGCATTTCTTTCCTGACTGGATTTCAACATGCATGCCTTGTAAGAGTAAAGAATGACATGAAAGGAAAAGATAAAGATGATGGGGATTGTTGCACCTTGATTAATGCAGAGGAGTGGGAGAGTGGCAGACTGAAGGAACTTGTGTTGGGATCACACAGCAGCAAATGCATCATTTAAAACAGGAAGCTGTCACACCGTGGGCCTGTGAAACCAGACATTTCAGTGGACCACATTTGGCATCGTAATTCAATTATTAAACTCACATGAACACAAAGAAACACACTGCACCTGCTGGTGTTGTCAGGGGCGTGTCCGGACTTCTTTACTGGGGTGTCTCAGCTGGGGCACCGATGTATGCTGGGGTGGCATGAAGTGTGCAGACACATACATTATATGAATCACATTTTTTACCCTTTAAATCTCCACAAATCTACTTTAACTACCAACATTACAGTACAAATGTAATATTCCTGTGCATGTTATTAGATACAGGTAGGACACAACAGAGTGGCTCCACATACATTTTCAGACTTTGAAAGAGGACGTTAGTCAAAATGACAATTTGGAGTATATAAACTGCAAGCAAACGTCTGCACACTTTGCATGCACACTGTCTAAATGCCAACAACATATTTATTGGCAGCATTTTAGTGCTGAAATGTTGCCAATACATGTATTGGTGACAGTGTGCTGGAGTTAGCTTGCACATTTTGATGGCCTGATTCCTGTCCTATGAGCTTGTCTAAAATTTAAAGTACCAACAAAATAAAACATGCAGCATTTAAATGTAAGGACTACAGTATAGCACCCTTTTGCAACATCTGCCATTCAATGACTTTTAATAGTAGTCCCCCCTCTGACAAGCAAACAGCCAATCAGAGGTTAGGATTTTCAGGTTTCGGTGCCACCCCTCTGAACACGCCCCTTCCTGCAATTAACATCCACAAGCACAAAGCAGCAAAAATGTTCCATGCTCAAACACTTCTCTTCTAATCGGATCACTGATCATCGACTCCATAGACTGAGATACTGAAGGAGTTCACGTGCATCAACACAGCTGATAAAAATTTGATTTAATTGATCTGATTTAGTGTGTAAAATAACATTCCCCAAGTTTCGAACTGAATGGCCTTATGTAGCATAACATTTTAGCAGCTTTGCACTGCCAATACAGAGGTTGATTACAACCAATGCACTAATGCTACTCCCCAGTGTTTGAAGACACCGCATAGAGAAATGCCGACATATACCACATTGCAGCTACAGCATATATTGTGTCATATTATTTAGTGTACTGTAGCATCAGCTGTTTGAAATTAGATTTGAAAAAAACTCTTGTAAATAGTTTTATTGTTTAACTTTTTGTTGGATCTGATTCCTTCAACTTGCCTTATTGCTTGTATTTAAATTAGTTTCCTACATTTCCCAAAATGCCTTGGGACAACTCCTTAGTCCTTTGCTAAGGCAACATGAAAAGACAAACCCCCTTACCTTTGAGAGATCGCGAATCTTGAGTCACTGCTTAACATTCGCAAATAAAGAGAAAAGTAAAATGCAGCAAATGACAAATTCACTGCCTACAAATTTAAGCACAGCTTGCAGCAAATCACCAAAGCGCTACAGTACATGACAAATATTTACTTCCTTTAATTTCCCTGTCTGTAGTTTTCTAGAGGAGGATAATGTGTGTATTCAAACACCATTGTAGCTGTTCTGGAAATACCTAGACATGACACAGTGTTATGTAACAGTTAGAATGGAGGATAAACACGCGTTCTCCAGAGCTGCAGTTCGTCTCGTGTAACAACAACAGCCGATGAACGGGAGAGATCTATCAACACTCTCTCCATTCACAGCCGCTGTCATAATCTCTGTGATTCTTACAGGTGATTATCCCCAGATTTAGTCTCCTCTGAGGATCTCCATGGCTCAATGGGATCCGGCGCTCTATTGTGTGCGCTGAGAAGGACAAATAAGCTCACGGGGCACGCCAGAGCGCCTGACACTAAAGGCTGAATCACGGCTCCTCTCATTTACCAAGACCCTGTGCTGCTAGCAAAGGCTTATACGCTGACCTTGAGCTTTAAGGCCAAGCCGATGTCCTGTGCTATACGCAGTCGCTGTGCAGAACAGACCTAATCTCCACAGGGCACAGGTCAATGCTAGGGTGAGGCCTATTTTTAGGGAATGGTAGATGCAAACATGCTGAACATATACCCATTCTAAGAAAACAAGCAAATCTGGATGTAACAGTGGTTTCATTTTGGTTTCTTCCTGTTGGACTCTGTTGTTATGTCTGGTTTCATTCAGATCAGAAGCACACATACACACAGTGCAAGGATGTAGACGGCCATAAATGTGTCCTGGTCTTCTTCGGTTTACATTTGTCCAGCGTTCATTAGTGACTCACGGCTCCTGAAGTTTTACAGCCAGTGGGTACACAGCTTTCCAAAGAAGAAGCCGGCCCCAGCTCTTCCAACAGTCCACTACTCCCCACAGTCTCTTGTTTTTTTTTCTATTTGTCAATGTGAAATGAATTATGCAATTTTTTTTTTCTCATTTGCTTATCTTTTTTGACTTGTGGATTCATTTTGTTGTCTGTTGCTCTTTTTGTGCAGTGACATATCGAAAAAGAAAGATGTTTTTTTCTATGTAAAAGAACAAAAAGTTTTTTTAATGTTTAAAATCAAGGGTAGAACGTTGAAATATAAAACTAGCAGAAAAAAAAAAAATTCTTCCCTTGCCAAAGTGATATGCAAAATTACATTAATTTTAAAAGATTTTTTAACTGCATGTGTAATGGCTATAATAGCATGTTTCTATGTTTTCTTCAACAGACTCTTTACTGAAGACTTTTTTTTTGGTTCAAACTGTGGAGCGAAGCTATTACGTCTTGATGCCAAGTGTGAATTTTAACAACCCGGTTGTTCAGATGGTACAGATTCAGGCAGATAAATCCAACTCAGTGATGTTCAAACTTTCTATTACAGGTTATCAGACTCAGTTCCTACTCCAAGAAGATTATATAAACCACAATGTACAGATAAATCTTTCCAATTTTGACAAATTTGCACATGAATTGATACCTTTATAATGTTTAACAAGATATTTAATGTATAAGCCAGTCAGTCAATTGACCTACTGTAAAACACAGGGTACACAGATATACAAGCGAACAGGTACAAGACTGACATAAGATGTCAGATGAAGACATTCCAGGGTTTAGTCCCCAGCACAATGTGTAACTAGCCTGCAATGAAGAGCCTCAAAGATTTCAGTAGAAGTAAAACCTCAGTGAAGCTCCTTATGGACAACAAAACCGGGTGCAGTACACGGACAGCAGACTCAGGAAAGAAAACAATGCTGATCTTTTACAACAATCTTTTCTAGTAAAAATCCTGTTCACTGTAACAGACAAGAAACGTTCCTAGAAATAGAACTAAAACATTTCACCATCACTATAGACCAATTTTAAGAAGTGGACGAAGCCATTGTAGTGATCAATTGCCATTGATTTGTGAACACCAATTTGAAAGCCTCAATTTCAGGGTTCTGACTGTTACCCTCTCTGTATTTGACACCAACTGTAACTATACATTTATGCTATGTTTCCATTTGTATTATGCTCTTCTGAAGGAACACTTCCTCCAAATTTTCCAAAAACGGTTTGTTCCTGAATGTTACTTGACAGTATGAATCTTCCCTGTGGGACAAGGGGTCTCGAAAGGCAGGACATTACATCAAAAGTTTGCTGTAACAGCTACAGCGTCATATTACTAACATGAATTTGGACAAAGCAACACAGATATGAGGAGACCACTGCCCGCTTGCTTGCGGTGAATTTACCAGAATATTTCCAGCTGTGTTTTCACATTAGCTCACTCCAACTTATTGGTGAAATTTTACTTTGGGGCTCAAAGACCAAGGTCCCCGCTAAGTTTAGGTGTTAAATTGTGTTTATGTCACAGATGTAGCCCATCGTGAATATTTCTTTCAGTTTTCAGGAGTTTTGTGCATATGTGACTACAGCTAATGCTAGTCGACAGGCCATCATAGTTGTGCCTTGTCAATCACAGGTAGCTGCCCCCAAAAGCAAACTTTCTTTATTGGCTCCTTTAGTCTACACCATGCTGTATTTAAGAAGACTTAAAACTGGTAATTGAGACCTGTCTTGAACTCTGTCTTCTTTTTACCAACTGTGGAGTCGCCCCCTGCTGGTCGTTCGTAATAATGCAAGTTTCAGGCACTTGTGCTTTACTTTTAAAACCAGAGAGGCCAAGTCCACTTCTTACATGAAGTCTATGTCAGCATTCTTTCCATTTACCATCGAATTGTGTACTGTAGAGCCCTCCTACTAAAAATTGTCCTTAAGCCAGATATATCACCCCTCGGTGCTGTTATGGTTCAACTCTTTACCAAAAACATGACAACAAACACATTCCCTTGTAAACAGCAAACAACTGCCCCACACTCTTCAAGCCATGTAGCAACGCAGGATTTCTTAAAGGAAAATTTAAAAATCACGACTGTTACTTACAAAAGTTTTGTGCAGGTACGGTACCGTTTTTTATGAACCCGTCTGAACTAGCAGAACAGTAGCAAACAATTTGATCCTCAGGATTGCAGCCGGTAACTGAGCTGTTTCATTCATTAACGCAGAGTTCAGTGAAGTACAACATTAGTCTTTATACTGCTGACAAAAAAACCTACAATTATTTGAACAGGTTGAATATGAAGCCAATCCGACAGGCTTCTTTGTTGCCCTTGAGAACATTTTGAAGCGTCCCCCTTTTACATTCAAGGGCTTCTTACTTGTTACAAATTAAAAGCCATAGTTTGAAAAACAACAACATTTACAACATGACTTGGTGAATTACTTTGAAATTGTACAACATGCACTCACAGGCCAAGTTTAATTACATTCCTATGTAGACGATTAGGGAGTCCTCTTTGGATTTGAATCGAAATTAGACATCTTGTATCCACTGAAAAGCTTTTTACTGTGTTTAATGAAAGAGAGAAGTGTACGTTTTACAGCTCCTTTTATCCAGATGTTCAATGTAATTTTCATTTCATTCTAAAAATAGGCCTATGCTCCCTCCTCCCCCCTCCAGCCCTGTCAAACACTGGTGCTGCTTTCCTCTGGTCTGGATTATAACCATTTCTGGGTTCAGAAAAGGACCTCTCAGCCTCCCACTAATCTGCAATAATATCAATTGTGATTACTTTATCTAATTACTCTGAGTGGCAGACACAGGCAGAGCGGAATTAAGCCAAATAGCCCCTGAGCATCCCTCTATCTTTCTCTCTCACCAGCTCTGTGACTACCTACTAGCTGCGGGGTTTGAGGATTTAAGATTATGACCTGAGAAAACCTCAAAGTGTTCTAAAAAAATCTGAACTTTGCAGAGTGTCGGGTTTAAATTTGAAAAACAACAAAAGGATCATGAACATGTGGCGCAGAGGAAGACGAACCTCAGAGTCACCTTTCACCTTTCCACTTATCCTCAAAGACCTCTTGAGCTAAGACCCGGCCTCTTTTATGGCGTGACGTGTGTCTGTAAGCTGTGTGAGAGGGGAGATGTTACAGTACGAGGGATGACACATGAACGCGGTGGTGTGTCGGGGGGGGGGAGGGGGAGCAACGTCAAGTTCAGCCAATATTTGGCGTCATATAGAGGATCACATTTAAGGGAAAAATAGTGACATATCTCTACCCTTGAAACTTCTTCTGCGTAGCTTCTATACTGTGTCTGTACGGCTGTAAAAAGCATGGACTAAAACAGAAATGATGAAACACACGCTCAAACACGCTCACGCTTTGTAATCCTCATCTAAAAATCTGTCGACTGCAGATTTTACGGTGTAGCTGACGGACCTTCGTGGAAGGTTCACTGTATATTTCTGACTGGTGTACTGTATGTAAAGACTGAATAAAACCTTGAATGTTACATCAAGCCTGAACTGGCCTCGTGCCTGCTGATTTATGACCTGAAAGCGTTTCTGTGTGTGTGTGTGTGTGTGTGTGTGTGTGTGTGTGTGTGTGTGTGTGTGTGTGTGTGTGTGTGTGTGTGTGTGTTTGTGTGTATTTCTTGTAGGATGGGAATGTGTGTACAGAAAACGTGAGTGGGTGGATTTTAGAGAATGCAGGAGTGATGGGATTTAGGACACAAAAATACATTCTGTGGTGTGAAGGAAAGGGAACGAAGGTGGCAACAATCCCTATTGATACAGTTCTAAAAATAGCCGCCTGAAAACAGTATCAGCAGAGCGGTGCATGCTGCCCAGCTGGTTGGCGTAATGACATTTCTGAACTCAATAGGTGACACTGAAACCTTTCAGCGGGATTAAAACCTTTAGACCATGGCTCTGATGAAAAAGAGAGGAAACATGTATGTGTGTGTGAGAGTGTGAGTGTGTGTGGACAATCATATTTCCTTTAAATCCTCTTTAAGTGAATGCACAGTTTGTGTGAGTGCAGCAGTGTGTGTTCTGTATGTGCATGGGTGCATCACGTTACCAAACCCCTGTGTGTGTTTTTTTTCTTCTTTTTGGTGTGTGCAAGTTGTGTGTATGTATGTATGTGTGTGTGTGTCCAACCCCCACCCACCTTCTTTAGCAAGGTCACATGGTGGCTGCGCTGGACTGGGATTGAAGGCTTGTTGCCACGGCGATAAGCCAGCCGGTAATATCTCTAAGCACAGCCAGGATTAATCTGCCGACAGATGGCTGGCTGCTCAGCATCACTTCCTGAAACACACATTATTATACGCACACTCACATAGACGCACACACACATATGATTCATATTCACCATCATCATCCTCATCATTACTGTCCTAACACTACCTTCACTTCCCATCTCTGCGTGCGAACACACACACACACACGCACACAGAGACAATCATCATTTCTTCACACCAACGCTATTATGGAAGCCATCCACTAAAGTATTATCATCATTACTGCAGCAGCCTTCATCACCACCATCATTTCCCTTCATCCTCATCTTCACCATCCTCTTCCTCTTCCTACTGACCACCCCTCTTTTCTTCATCACTGTATCCATTACCACCACTATCATCTAAAATCGCAGTGGTCATTACTGAAAACAGCCCTGGTCCTGTTGGGATCAATACACCAGGCAGCGGTTAAATCACTGCGTGCGCCTCTGCATGCAGCTCCACTCATTTATCAGCTCAGCCTCATGAGAGCAGAAGCATAGTTCATAGTTCATGGGGTCTGCAGCTCATCCTCAAGAAGACTTCTTGATTGACTTTGCAGAGAGTTCCTATCAACTCAGAAGAGTGCTTACAGCAGTGAAAATAATGAAATCTTATGTGTAGCTCATCGCTGCAAACTTTTCTTCAGAATAAAAGTCTAATTTACTATTTTATAAGTTTGTTGTTGTTGTGTCCATTGCTTTACAAATGTGGACGTTTGTAGTGACAATCCTCTATTAAAGGAGTCATATAGCAGGCAGGTGATTGGTGCTGTGTGTAGTGCAGTTTGTGATCAAGCGGCAACCTCCGGTCTCAAAATATGAAGCCCATGAATTCGCTTGAGGCTGGCTGCAGAAACAATAGAAACTACATACACACCAATTTTTAAAAAAGGCAATCTTTGCAGCATTAATAAACATGTTCACAGCCTGGATTAAAAAATGGCTTGGGTCTAGCTAATTTCTCCTTCCTTGTGCCCGCCTTAGCTGCACCAGTGCAATATGTCAGCCGCTGGTGGTCTTTTGGCTTCAAAGTTCACAGTGAGCAAAGATAAAGTTAATTGTCCACTCTATGTACAGTGAACGTGTTTAACCGTTCAGGCTGATGATTCTGGGTTCATGTCCAGTGCACGGAAAGTAGAAGGTTGAGGCAACGACAGTACAAGGATGAGGCAGGGAGGAGCAAGACCAAAAGCAATGAAGAAAGCAAATCAAGGAAAATCTGAATAAGAAGGAGAAAAAGCAGTGAGAGGACAGAAATAAAAACGCACTCTTGGTATAAGGTGGTAGTATTAGAAACAGGAAATCATGCAGAAGTGTCTGGTTCTGTCCAATCAGAAGCAACAAGTGTTGTCCCCCTTTTTGTTTGTTGTTGTGTTTTTTTCCCTTCGGGGCCACAGTAAATCCCAGCTTCATCAGATAAATGTAAAAACAGCCTCAGGAGTTAAATTTGCACATAAATCATTCTGCGAAACAGAGCAGAGCAAAACTAGGTGATGCCTATTTTTGAGTGGAGGATACTTCCATAGGTGATTAACTCAGCAGTTATAATGGTTCACATGATTGCCTGAAACTATGATCATACTGTGACTATTTCTTAATTAGTTCCCTTATTCAGTTAATTACCATAAAGAACACTGTGTGCAGCTTGATTTGTGTCTGATAACGTGGTCAGCATTTCTTATCAGTTAGGGCTCCCAAGCGCAGCTCACATGTATTATTAATAAAGGTGTGATATCAGCCTTTTTAAGCTCGAAGCAGTGTCCCAAAAACAGAGCGATTAGAGGAGATATGAAGGGGTGACTGGCCTTGTTATCACAAATTGACTAAAAGAGAGATGCAGAGAAGTTTTTATTTCACACGAAGGTAAAGCAGAGTTCTATGGTGTAAAGTAGAAGTATTTAAACCTGTGACATTTCACTCTCTTAACACTTTTGCTTGAGTGATGTCTTAGTTGAATAATTTAGTTGATTGAATTCATCAAAACAACAAAATTTCTCACTTTATTTGCTGTAGAATGTATCGCCAAATTGATGTTTTGACTAAGAACGAAAAATAGTCTCCCAGGAGCCTGTCCTGGCTTTGTCACTGAAATACAATGGAAAGAAGTCCTCAATGAAAGCTACATGGAGGCAGTGAGAATGTGCAGCCTACCTGCAGCACACAGGTTGCAAGCAAGTGACTGAGCTAACACTCCTCCTCTCAAGTAACTCAGCCTGTCAAAGGGAATGCTTGTATAATCTTAAGGGTTGAGATGTTCAGTGGAGGAAAGGATCATGGATTTGGGGGGACAGGGGGACGGGACAAATCAACACAAACATAAAGAGCTTTGATTTTAGTTTCTTTTGACAGGTAATGTCTTTTGTTACCTTATCAGAGGCATTCACTACATTTGAACATTTGAACTCCCACCAAAAGCTCTTTCAAATTAAGGCAGACCAAATGTTGACTTGTTCTTATTTAAGGTTGCCTTAAAGAGAGACAGCAGCAGATCAGTGAGACAGAGAGCTGAGGGACAACTGAAAGAAGCTGGTTTCACAATAGTGATAAAATAAGCTGAATCACTCTGACTGAAATATAACATCCACTCCCTGGACACCAGCTCAACTTCAAGAAGCATTTTGTGTCTTTTATCTAAATTAGCTTCCTTTTATTCTTTTTTTAAACTCAGCTGCTGCCCCGTAAAGTTCTGCTGTGCATGACGTGACAGGCTGTGGGCAAAGTAAGAAAGAAAGAGAGTCATTACCATAAACATGAGCCCAGATGAGATGCTGTTATAAAAACTACACTAGCCAAAGAGAGAGGAGGAGGAGATAAGGATCATGGAGCAAGTAACGACCGAACAGAGCAAGAGGGAGAATTACTGGAGAGTTGTTTTCATGCTGAGCAGAAAGGAAACAAAAAAAAGAGCAAAGTAGCAGAGGAGCAATATTGTTGATGGTAAAAACACAGGGGGGAATGATAGAAGAGAGGAGGGCTTGGGGAAGAAGGAAACAAGAAAGGCCTGGAGCAATGTTTAGGCGGGGAAGTAGGATAGAGGAGAGATGCAAAGACCAAGGATGAAGCCTGGAGGCAAGGGGAGGGAGAGGGAGGCAGAGGAGATGCACAGTACAAGGGAGGAAGGGAGGAAGGGGAAGCTGAATTAAAATGAGGAAATTTAGAAGGTAAGGGAATTTAAAAAGAACAAACAAAAGTGAGGATGCAAGAAGACGTTTTATGTCCAAGAGGAAATGAAGTACGGGAGAGAGAAAGGGGGGCTGATGGAGCGAGACATTGAGAGGTTTAAGAGCGCTGCTGCAGCCGCAGAGCTGGGGTAAGAGAACATGGGAACATGCTGGCTGTTCTGCCTGGCTGCATCTGCTCTGTCTTTAGGGAGAGCAGCTGAGGAGGAGAGTAAGAGGGTGAGGCAGAGGGGGAGGAGGAGGAGGAAGGATTGCTCTAGGTTTGAATTCAGAGCAGATATGGAAAGAGAGAGAGGTTAGCTAGAGAGAGAGAGAGACATTTGAGAGGAAGAGGGAGCGAGGGGAGAGGAAAGGCTTCATTGACGATGATGATGAACTGACTGTCAAGTTGTTAAAACCAAAAGTGGCCCACTGAGAGTCAAGAGGGAGCGCAAAGAGAGACAAATGGACAGAGACTGTGGGGGGAAAGGAGCACTTTAATAGTAGAAGCACAATGAAAGAAAGATTAAAGAAAGGCTGAGTGGAAAAAGAGTGAAGTGGGAGCAGCGTTCCAGGAGGCGTTTTTAGAAAGATTGAGTAGCAAGACAACGAAAAAAGACAAAGTAAGAGGGACAGTAAGTCACGAGAGGAACCGAGGAGAGAGAGAGAGAGAGGGAGGGAGAGGGAGACAGAGAAAAAATAAGGAGAGGAGAGAGAATCGTGTCAGAGTGATTGTGAGACGGCGAGGCAGTTGCTCTGGGCAGGGTGAGAGGAAGTGATGCGTGCCCTAACAGGAAGGAGCAGATCTCGGCAGCACGCGCCAATCAAACACCAGTCCTCCCAGGCGCCCTCCTTGACCACCAGCACAAACACACATATATTACCAGCACGTGCACACACACACACACACACACACACACCCGCATGGAGGCATTATGAAGTAATGAGGGGGGATCCTGGAACCGCCATGACAACAGACAATGAATGTACTTGCACAAAACACAGGATTAACTGGAGCATTGTGGAAGCTCACATGAGCCGCTCATACACACACACACACACACACACACACACACACACACACACACACACACACACACATGCACACACACACACACACACACACACACACACACACACACACACACACACACAAACAGGTCAGTTGGCAGGCCCTCAGTGGCATGACACAGTGTCCCAGCGATGTCTGGTTAGTTTCTTTGCCCCAGCGAGCCACAGTTTCTGTTCCTCTGCACTCACACGCAATCCAAACAACATATAGCTGTTCCGTGAGATGTGCATCCAGTTAATAGGAGCCTATAAAGTAAAGTGTACACAAACTGGGATGCAGACCTACATGTCACACATCCAACATTTAACAGAATCAGATTGGGTGTTCAACAGTTCTGTGTCTCTTTCTAAAAATACTTTGTGTTCTTAGGAGGACATTTAAGGTTTCTCAGACCAGGCTGAAACACTATAAATATTTATTTCTACTTGTGTCTTTTAACAGGTGATGTAGGATATCCCAAGAGGTTGCAAAAGGACTCAATGTGGAAACTATAGCATGGAATAGCTGCTGCCCAATGTTGTTTTTCTGTGGACTGTGTATGATTTTTTTCTCTGAGCAAGTTTAGGAGAGTCACAAATATTTATCTACAGGGACATTGAAGTATCTGTCCTTACCTGGCAGTGTTAAATGCTCAATTCTGATTGGTCAAAACCCCACAACAACGGTAGTTCTTAATAACAGTATTAACATTAGCTATATCATGATCACACTTGTCATATCAATTCAACCAGTGGAAAGGTGTTCCTTCATATTTCACCTCTGCCCGTCGACACTGTGGCAAAAACATTAGTTTCCGTCTCAAGCAGAGCAGCTTGAGGAGCTACTGGACCCCAACCATCTCTGAAAAGGTAAAGTGGAGCAACTTAAACCATGAAAGTTTTGAAATTTGCATCATTTATTTAAAAAAATGTGTCATCTTCAAAGCTCAGAGAAGAAGGAAAGCTGTATGAAGACATAAATCAACATAAGGCGTCCCGCTCATGTTCACCTTAGTGTGAATCATAACAAATAAGCAGGCTATTGAGTTGACTTGATTATGTATTGAAATCCTTAGTTTATTGATAATTCTTCACAGAATGAGGCTGACAATCCATTGTCATGCAATCATAACCTACCATAAAGCTGTACGGCCTATTTTGGAGCTGTATAAATAAATCATTCTATCAATGAAAGCATCTTTGCATTATTATTATTTTAATCAATGCTTTAACATTTATTTATCTTATTGAATTATTTATTTATCTATTTATTTCTTATATTCATCTGATCTTGTTGACGCTACCTTATTTCTAACTTTTCTTTCTAACCTTACTTATTTAATTAATTTTACTGTATTGATTTTATTTTATTTTTAAGTATTTATTCATAATCATACCTTTTATAATTTTACTATTGCTATTGCTTTCTGTCTCTCTGTTATTTTTTGAAGCACTTTGGGCTGCATGTTTATATGTATGAAAGGTGCTATCTAAATAAATTTGAGTTTAGATGAGTTTGTCTTATGGTGAGAAAAAAGCCCTCCACTCTGCATCAAGGTTCTGCTCACCCTTTCCAGATTCTAGTTTGCAACACCACCTGCTCACTGTACATTATCCTTATAGTCTCATCTCGTTGTAAAAATGTTCACATCAGCTTTGTTCCAATCCCTAGCTCCTGCAACCTGCTTGTTGAAGTGCCCTTAGGTGCCAGACACTGAACCTCTACTATAGTGCCAAGCCGGCAGTAGGTAAGTGTGCTTTAGTGGGATTAGTGAGTTCTGATGGTCATTTTGTATGGCATGGGTACCATCTGAGTATGAGTGGGTGAATGTGACATGTTGTATTAAAGCACTTTGAGTGGTCTCAAGTCTAGAAAAGTGCTACACGAGTGCACCCATTTACCTTTTTCCCCAACATGAGACAGTATTGAATTCATTTTGGGGGCTCTCTCTTCTTTCACCTGGGAGCCTGCAGCGTCCCCTGTGAAAACAATACAGCACTGAGAGTTATTTCTCCCCTCACCATCATCTTTTACTATACAGCTTACATCCAAGCATTTCTAACTATTATCTATACTGCCCATTCAGTGGGAGTCTGGAGCCACTCCCTGCAGTCATTAGGCAAGAGGCCGGGTACACCCTAGACTTGTCGCCTGTCTATCTCAGGGCTGACAAACAAACATTCACACTCGCATTCACTCATAAGGAATCATATTTCCCTGACTATATGAGTCACGCTTCATTCACACATGAGCTCACATTTCATAGAAAATTTTATAAATCCAGGTCCGGACGTTTTCCAGACTTTCCCCTCTCACATGCACCTCACAGTGAGAGCAGCACTACAATATGTACATGTGCATTTAAGCCCTATAAATACAAAAATGCATCTGGTTTCAAAGCAGCAAACTCTGCTCAATGTGAAAAACGTCATCACTCCGCCCACTCGCTCGTTGTGAATGTTCCTGCCTATTACCTGCTGCATACACAACGACTCACCCAGAGACGTTTTCCTAAGGGACTGAGAGGAGGAAGTGAGTCTCAAGTTAATCTTGAGACTTCACATGAAACGCACCTCGGCAATGTCTGGAATGTATCAGGAGTGCAGTGCACGTGTGAAATAGACCTTTTTATGAGGCTGTCCTCGTGTAAACAAGGCTTAAGACACACATGTAAATGTTTGTACTCAGTGCTGTCCACATGTGATAGGATCACCAAGGATGTTAATACCAGGTGAACAGGACCTTTGTGCCTCATAGAAGCCATGTGACTATATTACATTATCATTTTCTGTTCCTCTTCATAGGCTTCTTTAAAAATAAAAAGTGTAAAAACATTACCATTCAGCAGGAAAATATTCATTTAGCACGCTTATCTTGTTGAATCCTCTTATGTGACCTTCACGGTGTTATACAGGCTTCAAATGGCAGGTCATAATATGATGCATAAATAGCACATATTCAACCTGACGTGCCCTTTAAAGCAGCTCGACTCTTAATGTTTGAGCGGGCACTTACACCACATACTGTTAAAGTCATGAATATGAATGAATTCCTGTGATTTATGAGCTTTTAGTCTAACTTAATTAAGAGAATCTACTCTCTGCTGTTTTTCAACAATAGATATTAGACATAAGATGAAATTATCATTGATCAACTGATGTAAAAAAAGAACGAAGCATTTCCGTTCAGTCGTATTCATGCTCTCTAAGCACTCGATTTTTAAGTGTCTCGATGAATTATTAATCATTCTGAGGGAGTTTGTCTGTTGTTTCTGCGGTGACACTGCTTTTCAGGTCTTACAATTTAGTTGCGGTGTCAGCTTCACACAATGCACCTCATTCATAAAAAAAATCCTAATTTATTCTCACAATCTAAATACGTCTCAATGTTGTGGTTCAGTTACAAAAATCTCAATGTAAAGCACAGAGCTGAGCTAAATCCAGCTGCTGTTTCTAAATTAAGAAAAGGTTTGTAGATATATTTTTGTAGTTTCTTTGATTTATTTTCTTGCCGTGATGCTGCCAGAGGAGTACTTCAAAAGAGCTCACATCCTGTAATCTTGTTTAGCTATGTTTGGATTTATCCAGTGTTCTTCCAAATATACTGACCTATCAAAAGCTAGAAACAAAGTCCAGCCTTGCCTGAGGAACAATGCTGCATATCTGCAATTTATGTCTTATTTCTGTCATCACAGTCGTCGAAATGATTGCACGATGAAATCCAGGATAAAGTCAGAGAGCATGTTTTGTAAATGAGGCCCCAGTGTTTCCTTACATAATTCCCAGGAACAGAGGGACACTGGACATTAGACAGGTGCTCTTCCGCTGCACTGTGTCTGCTAAATGCTTGCAGAGAGAGAGCAACAAGGTGACTTACACTGACAAGCATACATATATAAGCACACACTGACATACAATACATCTCAGTGGACATATACACGTGCATGCACACATCCCTGCCCCCTTTGAACCTACTCTTCTCTTCCATCCTGGACCTCCTCCTCCTCTTTCGCCACACATAACAAACCAGAAAGATCCCCATCCATCTACATGACACACTCTCCTTATATAATCCTCACCACTAGAGATCATTACAGAGGCTTTAAAGCTCCAATCCGTCACTTTAACCGCATCCCCAGCCCCTGCCACTTTGTTTAGGGTAAGCTGAGCGATGTGGCACAGCAAAAAAATCTTGGAAGCCTGTTCTACCAACCATGCCAGGAAAGTGGCTCGAAATGACGAAATGATGCTCCTTACACAGTTTAATATCTCCAGGAAGAACAAAGAGACAAAAACCTGAAGGCTAATGCCTCATAACCGGACCTTCGGTTACAGCTTGTCTCAGACCAACTAGGGTATGGTTTTTGTGAGTGCTGTCTGTTGCTTAGATGCTGCACAGAGAAGGAAACAATGAGAGACAGAAAGGTGGGCAACGATATTTTTCCAGTACCAACCCAACAGTGTCAAAGTGCTCTGCTGGAAATAACTTCATGCACACTACAAAATCTATGATCTGATTAGTGTATTTCAATTGCTTCACTTTATATGAGTCACATTCACCTGACAAGCCCAGTTTAAAATCTTATTTCAAGGTATTATCAATCTAATATTGAGGAATTAAAGGTACATTTTTGTTTGTTTGTTTGTTTTTAGGTGGGGTCACATACACGGCTTGTCATGAGTAAGTGTGTAAATCATAAGGGTTGCCGCTCTGCTAGGCACCCTCATTAAGAAATTGTGACCTGCCAAGTGACTGCAGATGTAAATGAGCTTTAAGCTAACTCTGGTGCAATGCATCAAATGGTAAAATTAATGATCAGTATTGTACATGGTCCTTTTGTTTATGAAACAAATTTAATTGAATTAAATAACCGTCAACAGAACCAACAGCTAGGCTGTCAACTGAACCATTTCATTTAGATAATTTTAAGAACTCTAACCAAAACACAGATGTCGGTTGTAGATATTTTTATAGACCTGGGACGTCAGAAGGCCCATTCATTTTTGCACTATTCTGGGACATGACACATATGTGTTCTTTCACCTGCAGCAGCACCTAAAATTAGCTAAATGATGTGGTACAGATGACCCTGTCTGCAGGGGATGGTAGCCTAGCTTCCGCTCTGGTTCCCTGGCTGGTTTTAAACAAAGACTATTTCCAGCCTGTAGTGGATGGTATGCAATGAAAGTAGTTGGAGGAGCCGAAGCTCATTAATGTATATGGATAGCGAAGGCCAGCCCATTCATTCAACAGAAAGGCTTTCAAAGCGCAAACTGCTTAAAACGATAATCCTGGTTCTGATAGAGAGTTGTTAAGACACACAGTGCATCACAGTTGTTGTGCAGTTGCAAAGCAGTCCGGGTGCCCACGCTGACTCCTGTCCACCACTGACAGCACCCACAGTGAGCACATTAGCATCAAAACTGAACCATCGAAAGCAATGGTATAAGGTGGCCTGGAGGAACACAACAATGAGCTCAAGGTGTTGACTTGGCTTCCAAATTCCCTGGATCTCGTTCAAATCCAGCGTATGTTGGATGTGCCGGACAACCATGTCTGATCAATGGAGGCCTAACTCACGACTTCTAGGACTTTAAGGGTCTTCTGCTAACACGTTGGTGTCAGATACCCCAGCACTTCTTTTATGTGTCTGGTGGGGTCCATGTCTCGCGGCATCAGTGCTGTTTTTAGCGTGATCTGATGAAAGGGGAGCTCATTCAATATTAGACTGGAGGTCTTAATGTTATGGCCAATCAGTTGATTAGTTGGTTGTATCAATCTTCTCATATGATGCTGAAGTATCTGATAGGAAATAAGTAACTGATGTAAAACAAGTCAAAGAGAAACCTATGTTGCCCCAGACATTCAAGGAATTTTGGTTGAGACCCCCTTCCAATTTAGTGACATGCATGGACAAGGTTTGTAACCATTAGGCTAGCAGAGCCCAGGAGGGTATAGTAGACAACTAGAGATCAAGATAAGTTTGGGCTTTGCAGTAGGCTATGTCATTGGCTCAAAGACCTATAAAAGGTGCTGGTCAACAGCATTCTGGGAGTCAGCAGATTTGCAGAGCTGTCTTCCAGGCATTCCGCGGTGCTTGTCCGATACTGGTATTGTTTTCTTGTAATAAATGTATTACTAAATAAGCAAGTCAGTGTCACGAAGATTCCTTCTACATCTACACATCACGGGCGGTCCAGATACGACAATGCTCTGCAAGAAAGTACATTTTTCAAATTACAATAGCAACATCACTATTATAAAAGCACAAGAGATGCAAGTTTAACCGCAGCTATGCAGCAGAGTTGTGTGATCATACATGGCTGCGATGTTAGAAATAGTGGCTGACTTCCAAGAGCCGTTTACGATCCGTAGAAATATGTTTTCAACAAAAATGCCTCATAAGTATCATGTGACTCCTGAAAATCTCCAAACGTAAAGGAAACTTGCTTTCACTTTAACTCTGTTATTTCAAAGTTAGTCTGTCAGCATCAGCAGTTAGTCATCCGACTTTGGATGTAGCTACAAGCCAAAGCTCCATCAATAATTCTTGCCCTGGAGGGAGTCAGCAGTAAGACTGGCTGAGCCGACAGATGGACGGATGAGTCAGCTGCCTCTTCAATGGGAGAGAGCTAAATGTCAGGAGGACCTGAGAGAACCATTCATGACATTTGTGTGGTTGACCTCAGAGATGAAGGTGAAACGAGTCCATGTAGATTATCCACGCATACTCAATCTCTGCATTCAACACACTCATTATACATCCAAACACATTCATTCACAAATGTTTTCAAATATCAGCATCAAGGAGTAAATGTGGAAGAAGATGTGCTTGCATACATGACGGGATTATAGATGTGATGAACATGTTAATATGGAACAGATGATATAACATCTAGCAGGAATAATAAGTGACTTTCACAGTGCAGTCTGGTCCAGCATATGCTGGCCTTCCAGCCTCTTGTGAATCACCGGGTCGCTCTACAGGCCTACAACAAGGACAGCACAGACCACAGTCTGACTCCAGTCACAAGGGTACACCTTCAGCCTGCGTCTGCACATCCAGCAGATGGTGTGTGTGCGTGTGTGAGTGTGTGAGGTTATAGGGCTGGAGATGTAGGGTTGCATGCATGGATGCAAAAACGAACATGTGCCGTCATCTGTCTGTCTGCATGCTACTATCACTGCAGGGTTAAAATATTGCTTTATCATGTATATTTAACACGTTAACGTTACATTTGAAAATTACTTTCGCATCATTGTGCATCACATCTGAGAGAAAGGCTTGTGAATCCGACTGGGTTCATTTTAAAGTCACTGTATACTGAAGGCGCTCTTGTTTGACACCAGAAGATATACAAACACATGAGGGAGTAAATCATCTGTTGGGTAGCAGCAACCAAAACACTTCACTTCTTCTGACTGTTTAAACTCTAGGAAAGTTAAAAAGACAAGAATAAGTAGAGAAAATGGTGTGATAAAATTTGAGCTGCAATAATCCACTCTGAATTGGTGCTAAATTTAAAACAAATGACGATGAAATGCAGGACAGTATCTGTTTGATTATCTACTTTTATGTGCAAAGTGTGGATGGAATGTGTTTCTTTGGATACAGGCTGAGGGACTGTCAAGCTGTGGGTTGTCAAGGCTCCACTGTGTTTGTTCCACCCCTGAAAAATGGGAGAAATATCCTCTAAGGTTCCCCTGTTGCCAACTACTTTAGCTGAGTTTGCGTATCAAAACTTGTACAGGCATACAGAGACAGAATGTGTACCCTCTATTTGAGTTATAATAATACACTTGAAAAACCTGAAACAAAAGTCTAAAGCTGAATTCATTTCTGCAAAACTCCTGAAAACTTCCAGAAATTCCTGAGGTGAGCTGCATTTGTGAACGCAAACCTGGAATTTTTCCAGCTAGTCCCCCTGGAAAAATTCTAGGGTGAGAATATGTGAGAATGCAGGAGGAAATATTTGGAAAACAGATCAGTGGGCGGGGGTTTTGATGTTTAACCAGGGACAAGGACTATAAATAAGCCACAGCTAGAAGTCCCATATGCACTGACGGCATCGGTTGCACTTTGATTAGATGTAACAATGCCTTCATGTATTGTCCCTGTCAAATAAACTGAGAAATAAATAGATGTACCAGTCGACAGGTGCAAACCTGAAGATGCCAAAAAAAGATCCAAGGTCACATCACTTCTGTAAATCTAAAGTAATTTATTCATTGTTGTATTGTAATGTTATAGTATTTTGTAAGAATCAGTATTATACAGCATTAAAAAAAAAGGGGGAAGCAAAAGAAGGAGTACATACGTCTCTTCTGGAACATGGGGGGCTTTGGCACACAAGAGGCTTTGCTCCAGGGCTGAAGATGGGAAGTAGGATTTGAATTACGATGAGTTCCTCAGTTACGTCAGAAGAGACAGGAGCAATTGATCTCAAGCAGATTAAGGGCATATTGCAGATTGCAGATGAACTCAATCAATCAATCAATCAATCAATCAATTAATCTTTATTTTGTATAGCGCCAAATCACAACAAACGTCTCAAGGCGCATTTACAAACACAGCAGGTCTAGACCACTCTATGTCAAATTATGAACAAAGACCTGTCACAACTCTGCTCCTGGTTCTCAGTATTTTTCCACTCAGCTCTCGTCTGCTGCTCCCTGCCTGTCGGTCACGCCCACCTCATCAAGCATCACCTGAGCACCCAGCTGCAACTCATCTGCATCAAGCCAGTATTTATACCTCCTCTGTCCACCAACTCTTTGCCAGATTGTTCTCAGCTCTCATGCAAGACTTTCCAGCACTCCTTTTTGATTTGATTTCCCAGTTCCGACCTGTCTTTTGCCTTGTCCCTACTTGGATTGTTTTTTATTACGGACTGATACCTGCTTCTGATCCTGCTGCCTCCTCCACGACGTCCTCTGCTTATTCCCCCACGGTACTGTTGAGTGTTTCTACAATTAAAAGAAACAACTTGGATTTTCTGTTTTCACATGCTGCTTTTGGGTCCTAACACCGCCCGTCACAGAGACCCAACCACCTTAATCCACCATGAGCATTGCGCCTTGCAGTATTTAGCTAGTTACAGCGGCAAGGACAAACTTCCTTTTAACAGGCATAAACCTCGAGCAGAACCAGACTCATGTTAGACAGACATCTGCTGAGACTGAGTTGGGTCTGGAAAGAGGGATAGAGGAGAATAAGAGATAGAGGGTGCGGTGGTAGTGATGAGGCGAGGAGTAGTAGCTTTTTGCCGCTGGAGTCCAGCACGTCTGTATCAGCTGGAGTCTGGAACGTCTGCAGCAATGAAATGAAAGCAGAACAAGCTAACAACATTCTTTAGCAATTACATTTTTTCCATATGATTTTATGGTTTGAGCCATTTTTAATCATTGCATTATCTTTGTTACCTGATTGTCAGATCATAACACACTATGAATTAATATTCTTCTTTGAAACATTCTGTAGACAAAGCATCGTGTATTATCTCATAACTTAAACAGTGATGGAGAGAGTAACATTCAAACCTCTCTGGTGGAGGAGAGCGATACAAAATCAACAAATGAGGAATAGACCTGTGATGAAACCTTTTCAGAATCACTCTCGAAAAACAGGAAAACAATACAGGACTGAGACGCTGTAGTATAATGCATAATGCATAATGTGGTTTTACAACCAAGGCTTTTTATACATATGGTAATTAAGGAGTAACCCACACATTCAGTTCAGAACAACTTCATCCATTGCGTAGCCACAGAAAACAGACTCGCTTAAAGTCAAAGCAATTTCCTCCTCCTGCCATAATGCACTTAGAGGAGACAAACATAATTTTGAATCTGTGGAGGGGTGTTATGTCCTGTTTTTTCATTCTCTCTTCCTACACACACACTCATCCAGACACAAGAACTAAGTTACTAATTGCCCCATCTGTGTGAAAGGCCAACATAATAGAGGATGATTGGATGTGAGCTCCGTATGGCTGCTTTAAGGAAGAGGAGTTGTTATAAAAGGGGATAAATATAAGAGGAACAAGAGTTACTGAAGACAGAATACTGTTAGGCTTTTAATGAGAGATGGAGTATTGAAAGATGGGGTAATAAATAGGAGAAATGTATGAGCTACAGGAATACAGGACACTCATATAAATATAAACCTTGAATCAATCTGTATAAATGTCTGTTTCTTGTTTACAATCCTTAAACAGAAGAGCACACACAGCTCATCATTTGTCCAAACAAGCACAAGCGTGATGTGCTGGACCCTGCAGGAAAGAAGGAAGCGATGGGGAGATGAGATAGGAAGAGGGAGAAACAGACGATAGGGAGGGGGTGGTGAGAAAAGGGGACGATGTAATCATGAAATCACTGAGCAGATCAACTTTGACCTTCTTTGATCTTCACAAGGCCAGTGACCCCCGCAGGAAGTGAATGTATTTTCAGAAATGCATTTTACCTTGAGAAGCAAACACATAAAAACATATCCCTGTATTTCATGTGTGCCAATTCTTGACTGAATGAAAAGGTAAATGATATAAAAGCTCCCCAAAATAGAAGCCAAAACATCTGGAGCTTACCCTACTGACTGTCTGTAGAATAGGATTATAAAGCCTGCTTCTTCCATATTAACAGATGGAACATGGGTCAAACTTTGAAAATACTTTGAAAAACGTTCTCAAAAAAGGTTTCTGTCACTGCAGTTAGTTCTCATCATGACGATTTATGTTCAAGAACGTAAAGAACCCAGATCATACAGGCATGCCAATTGTGTGGACTTTTTTCACACTGTCTAACGTGCTTTTAAAGTATCTGAATAAAATGTTTAAATGAAAACACCTAAATCTCAGTTAGATAAGCACTGCCAGGTAGGCCTGTAGTGAGCTGCTTGGTACTGCGTCCTTTCAGTGATATAGTGTAGGGTTCAAATCCTGGACAGAGACATATTTGGTGGTTAACATTAAATATTTTCATCACAAAGGAGACAAGCTGAGCTTTTGAAGTGCGATTAAGGTATAAATAAAAAGGCTTCGAGAGACAAGCAGAGGCAAAGTGGACAGGGTTGCTGCCTTTCAATGCAAGGGTCCTGGGTTCAAACGCCAGAGGGGAGAAACTTTCCTGAAACTATAGTTTGAATATTACAAAAAACAGCTCTTCAAAGTATCCCTGTGGTGTTGAGGATAGGCCTGTTACCTTTCAATCTGATGGTTCTGGGTTCAAATCCCACTAAGGGCTTCCAATGTGAGATGGAAATGAAACACATTCCTCACAATGTGTGTGAGCTGTGCTTTTAAACTACTACAAAAAAATGTGAAATGAAAATACCTTAAGAGGCAAGCACTACAAAGTTGCCCTGTGGTGTGGTGCTTTTCAATCCAAGGGTCCTGAGTTTGAATCCTGGTGGGGATGGCCCATGGGTGATGGAAATGAAAAACATTCCTCACACTGTAGTTTGAGCAGTGCTTTTGAAGTACAATATCCAAATGGTGGAATGAAAACACACAGCTTTTCAAAGCAGCCCTGTGCTGTTGAGGATAGGCCTGCTACCTTTCAATCTGATGGTTCTGGGTTCAAATCCCACCAGTTTTGGCCTCACTTGGGATAATTGTTGCTGTTGTTCTGTCCATGGTTTTATACAGTCCATATTCAAATCGCAAAATCAAGGGCCTGACCTGAGGTGTAGTTTGGCTGAAGTTTTGTGCAGTGGAATGCAGAGGAGATGTGTCGTCCATCTTTATACAGTCTTGGTATCAATAAATGTCATAAAGACTCATGCAACAAGTCTTGAAACCAGGGGGTTAAATATAACTCAGATGATTAATTTTTCAGTGTAGAAAGGGAAAACAGGGAACAGATTTAATGCAGCCTCTAAAGACCAACTGAACAAGAAGGGCAGCTGGAGGTGATACATAACGTAAAAAAAGATGAGAAAGATGAGTTGAGAGGCTGATGGCTGCAATATGTGCCTCTTCCATTCTGTTGTCAGACTCGCATGACATGAAAATCACGGCTGAGCTCATATTAAGCATGAGCCTCGTTAATTAGCTTTCAACCTCGGTGCTTCAGCATGATAAAGTAGACTCTGATGGCACGCATGGACGGAGCATACACGAGGGGGAGGGATGAAGAGATGTGGAGAGGGGAAAAATAGAGAAAGAGAACCAGATAAGAGTTGTTGAATTTGCAAGAACAGCCCAGTTTTTGTTAATACTCTGAATTATATTCATGGATTTGCATATGACTCGGACTTTGGTGATATGAAAACAGGAGACAGTGAGAGCGATGAAAAGGAGGGTGAGGCAGATGAGGAAGGTGGAGCTATATGGATGGATGTGTGCACTATTTGGTGAAGGGGGAGAGCGGAAATTGAAGATACATTATGAGTATGTCAGAGAGGGAATAATGGGCAGAGGAAGAGGAGGATAGGACAGTGATAAAACTGTGAGGAAGGTTATGAAGGACAAAGACGGATACGCATATTGAGAAATGGGAGAAGACAGAGTGTGTGACGCAGATGAGGACTGACTTCTTTATGCTGTTATATGTGCACACAGCTGATCATATCCCACAACCATGATTAGGACTTATGTCACAATGAAGGGTGTTTGTGTCACACTGTGTGAGATGTGCTGTGTGATCTCTGTGTTGGATTTCAGCCAACAGTCACATGAAGAGTCAGTGAATCATAAAATGACATGTAACACTTTTTGAAGAGTAAAAGCAACAAATTGTTCTCCTTTCGGCTAATAATGTCAAAAACTGTATGCACAATGGACACAGCCACTGTGCTGTCACACATTGTTTGTTTGCTTGTGTACATAATTCCTTGAATTGAGCCTCTGCCATGTTGGTTCTCTGAAGCCAGGAGTGACCACATTTGAGAAGAGGGTGGGGTTAGAGAGGAGCAGAGGAGCAAGGGGTGGTCAAACGCTAAGCCATCAAAGCTAAACAGTCAAGGCCTATGGCTTATTCTTAAGCTAGTGAATCAGCTAGTTTACCTTCATGTCTTGCATAGTGTAGGATTCTGTTTGTGGTTGTCACTGACCACAGTTATTCATACATATTACTTAAAAAGGAGATGTGCTTGTTGAGCTCAGCTGGTAGAGCATGCGCCCCATGTAAAAAGGCTATAGAAAGATTTTCTGCATGTCATCCCCATAGACTTTGTGACTCAAGTTTATTGGATTTTGAATTTTTAACAACACATATCAACAACATACAGGACAAAATAGTGCCAAGCCGAAGAGTGAAAAAAAAAAAAAATCACGATAAAATGTGTGACTTTGACTGGCATGAAAAATAATAAAAAACAGACAGACAAGTAGACAAAACAACAAACAGAGAAGAAAAATACTGTATCAGACAATAAAGAAAAAATAACAATAATAAAATAATGCACAAATAATGAGAATGACAATATACCAGTATTAACAAGACATTTTGGACAAGTTAACAAGATGTCCAATGTACCACTGTCACATGCCTCTATCACTACCTCTGCCTTCCTATCTTAGATTATTTTAACTCACTTTAAACTAACATTTTAATGTAATTTTTAATATATTTCTAATTTTCCTTTTCTTTTCTGTTTTATCATATTTGTCATTTTAATTATGTTCTTTTATGCTTGTCTGAATGTCTCCAATGCTTTTAATGTGTTAATGTAAAGCACATTGAGTTGCCCTCGTGTATGAAATGCGCTATACAAATAAAGCTGCCTTGCCTTGCCTTGCCTTGCCCTCTACCCATACTTCACAAAAAGATATTTAATTAATGTTCGTCCAACAGTGTCCACACTGCTTCCTTTCAACGCACCATCGCCACACCTCCTGCATTCAGTTCAGAGCCCCAACAACCACACCGCAAAGTAAATGTCTTAATATTTTTACAAATACAAACAACTTGTTGTACAATGTACACGTCATATAGTCTGGCATTCAAAAAAACCAATCAGCTGGTGCCCAGAAGGTTCCCCTGTGGTGAGTGAAAATCCCCATAGACTTTGTAAATCGACGATGGCAGCCATATTGGACATTTTCTGTTTTACTGTTGAAAGCTCAAAAAATAATCGCATACAAATGGCAAGAAAGATAGCCGATTGTGTTGGATTGTTGCCTCAGATTGTATCTCAGCTGAAAAGTCAATAGGTGACCAATGCATATCGGGTGACTTTCAAGTGATATCAGGCTGAATTCATTACAGATCATGGAAACAAGAAACTGGTGACAGCATGACATGTTTTGGGTCATATTAAAGTACACAGTTGTCATGAATAATGATGGACTACGAATAGTAAAACCATGTCTTGATTCAGGCTGTAAATGTGTTTATACTGAAAAATGTGCATTAATGCCTTAAAGGTGTTTTTAAGGCTTTTGGAGCCAGCTTCTAGTGGACACAAGAAGAACTGCAGGTTTTTGCACTACTGCATTGACTTAATTTTCTTTATATATATATATATATATAGTTTCCCTCCTCTCTTTTTAACAAACAGCTGCCCTTTGATTGATTATGTGCATGATTGATTATGTGCATGATTATTTTATGATGATGAAAACAAAATAATGAAGACGTAACTGGATTCACCTGCTCAAAAACACTCGGTGTATTGCACCGCTCTACAGACAGTCATAGTTTAGCTTTGAGTGATTCAAAATGAGTAGAAGACCTATTTTAAGCCCAAAGAGTACACCACTCTACCCCAGGGTACAACTAACAGCTGTGCTTTTACACACTACAGTCAATGGTGTGTCTCTGATAACGCTCAAGTTCAGTAGGCCTGCACACAGTGAATCATATCACTGGTTTTTGGGAGGATATTCTGCCTTTATGCAATAGCAGCGAACATTGCTTGCCTTGTTGTCAGAGCAGATAAATGTAGCTCCAGCATAAATTAGCTATTTTTATCATATTTCACATTTTGGGTATATTTCTGTTTAAAGGAGTCCTGATTTAGCTTTGCTATCTATAAAATGCTCGGACTAAAGATGGGCTGTAAAAAAAAAAGTATCAAAGTCAACAGAACAGGACCAGAGACATCATCTTTCTTATTCCACACTTTCTTCTACCTTGATAAAAACTAACTACAGCAGGTTTTGGACAGTCGGTCAAACACAACACCAGTCCACCATCCTTCAGTTCCCTTATAAATACCTGCTGTAAATATCTCATTGCTGAAAATAATGCAAATTAAACACAGAGGAACATTGTTTAAAGATGAGACTGGCTGACAGAGAGAAGGGAAATCTTCTGTGATGTTTTGTTTCAAGTCATTTAACGCTAGCTTTCCTGATGGTTGGGCACAGAGGTAGTGAAAGTCTAGATGGGCCAGATCATTCAGCCTGGATTTCACATCATAACCTTCAGAAAATGTAATCAGTGCAGATGAGGAGTTGTCTGAGTGTTGTGTATGGAGTGTTGATGTGTACATTGAGAGGGGCTTACCACACACTGCAAAACTAAAATCTTGGCAAGTATGTTTGTCAAATATCTGGTCAAAATATCTCATTACAATTAATTTAACACATTCATCCTGACAAGCCCATGTTTCAAAATAGTTGGAGCAGTTTGGGAAATGATGGGCTCAGTTTCTGGAGTTTTAAAGTGACATGCTGTCCGACTTTTATTGCCTTTTTGGTTCATGATGGGCAGAATGTTTTCGATGGGTGGAAAGACAGGACTGCAGGCAGGGCAGTTTAGCACCCGATACCATATTCAGCTGTATGTGTTGTTCACATTGTTGTGCTTTTCCAAATATACAAACTTGCAAGGCCATGGGCACTCAACGTTCCCCATTCCATCACGGATCCTGGCTTTTGAACTATTAGCAAACCGGATGGTCCCTGTCCTCTAGAGTAGAGAACACAGTGTCCATGATTTTCAAAAATGTCAATTTTGATTTGTCAGACCACAGGATATTTTCTATTTCATCTCAATCCATCTTAAATGTGGTCACTGGTGTTTCTGGATCATGTTTGTATGTGGTATGTATGTAACATGCACCAAAGAAGAACTTTGGTGCATGTTACAGTTTTAACCTTCATTTGTGGATGCAGCGACAAACTGTGCTCACAGTCATTTCTGCCTTTACTGCAGTGCCTCCTTAGGGCTCATAGATCATGACAGTTTAGTATTTGTGCCTTTTTTGTAAAGTTCTCCTGATTTATCTGAATCTTTTAATTATCTTATGTACCGCAGTTGATGAAATCTCAAAATTCTTTGCAATTTTCTGCTGAGGAACATCATTCTGAAACTGTTAAACTATTTGCTCACAGATGGCCCTTTTCTATCGGCCCATCTTAGCCCTACTCTACTCGACTTGACTCGACTCTACTCAGTTTGTGTTGCGTTTCCACGGGCGCGGTACCTCGTGTCAGGTACCTGCTCTGCTCTGGTTCCAAGTGAGCTGAGCCGATACTAAAAGGTGGCGTCGACGGACTGCTGGCCACTGATTGGTCACAGAATGTCGTCACCGAGGAGTCAAGAGCACAACGCCCAATCGCGCCCAACACTGGAATCAAACCCGCCATTTTAAAAAAACGACATCAGTACTCTTTTGCTTTCCTCTCTCGCTTGGCCTGCGACAAAAGCCACAGACCAAGCAACAAGTACACCATGGCCTCCATGTCCTCCATTGTTTGTGATTGTTGTGTTTTTGTAGCGTTTACAATGACGTGAACGTGGTTTCGCGCAGCTGTGTTATGACGACCCCGCCCACCGTGAGTCGGTACTCGGGCTGGTGGAAAAGAAACCCAAACCGAGTAGAGTCGAGTAGAGCCAAGTCAAGTCAAGTAGGTATTGTGTAGTGTATAGTGGAAAAGGGCCAAGAGTCAACCTCTCCTCATCTTCACTTCTGAAAAACTCAGCCTCTCTGAGGTGCTCTAGATCTTAAAGAATCATCTCTACCACAGGTTATTGAAACTCCTGCCTCCTGCTCCACCTTCTTTCTAACTAGTGGCAGATACGTAGCTTGAGAACATTTTCAACATCTCTGTGATGCTGACACAAACCAGATGTTTGCAATTACTGTCTGTATGATGTTGCATTAAAGGATATTGAAGGCCACAGATCCACATTTATTTCTAAAGGGACAACTCAGAGCTCCATAGAATAGTAAACACAGCTGAAGTCATTAAAGCTAATCAGCCTGACACCCTGATCATGTGCCCTGATGAACGACAAAGTTTGACAGTAGTTGCTGTCAGTGTTTGCTAATTGGCACATCCCTGTCAAATTTACCCTTTTTTCATTTTATTAGCTGCAGCTGCTACACCCTACTGTGACAGTTTGAAAAAGCTCTGTGTATGTGCAGAAGCAGAAGTGTACTGACAAGTCACGTCAGTAATATTTATAAAGCCTAAAATCACAAGTTTGTCTCCGAGGACTTTTATTGACGTCACTTCCAGTCGGTGCAAAAAGATCTGGCTGCTTTTTACAGTCTGTTTGGGGAATTTTCCTGGGTCCTTGACACCACAGTGATAGACGGACGGCAGTGATGAGAAACATCCAAGCAGTTATTGCTTCAGCATTCTCCCCAGTGACAGCTCCAGATGGTGAGTGTTTGACGAGCATATTTCATTAAAAAGGTATCGAGCTATGGATACAGGCAGTTTGTCATGTTTGGAAAAAAAAAGAAATACATCATTTAATCTGCGGTGGAGTTTATTTCCCTCAAATTAAGCATGACCATGTCCTCATTATTTGTCGTAGAACATAATCCAACATTTGAAAAGAATTATGCTCTCTGAACTGTTAGAAGGAATACATTTTGTTAATACTTAGAGAAACCTACTTCTGAGATTTGGTGTAGTCCATGGAAACAAAATACACGTGCTTACCAAAATAGAAACAGCTTTAATCTGGTCGTCTAAATGAATGAGTTTTGGTAGACAGCAGAACCAATCTGTATTTCAGACAGAGGTTAGGTTTGGCTTAGCTTTGCCAGGCCTCCCACTGTGAGTCTCTGAGCAGGTGGTCATCATGTTTCTAATCAGCTTATCACCTGAAAGAGCAAAGGGTCCCTATTTTGGTTAGGAGCTGGGCAACAGAAAAACACAGATGGATTGGTTATGATTATGAAAAAGCTCCCCCCTTTAACAGATTTCATGCTTTTATGAACAACAGTTTTAAAATTTACTTTTATTGCACTCGACTGGGATTGGCAATACAGCAAATGTAGGATGTGCCAGGCCACCTAGTGGGCTGCAAGACCACCACCTGTAATTTAGGACATTACAATATTTTGGGGGGGAAATGACTCCAGATGTGTCCCGTTTGGATGGAGGTCTGGTTTACAGACAGGAGGGGAAAAATGATGACCTGACAGCTCATCAAAAGCAAAGCCAGAAACTTGCTGGTTGTATTGTAGGCCATAACGTCTACCTCCTCCATGCTAACAATTGGGACATGCTTCAAATTATAAAATGCATACTACTGTGAGCAACTTTCTGTTTGTGTTGATTTTGGCACCCCTTATGGACAATTGGACATATGCTTTGGAAAAGGGAAAACCAAAGGGTTTTCTTCCCCACCCTGTAAATAATCTCATCAAATACTTACCCCCCTCATCAGTGACAGGCATCAAAAATCACAGTATAGAAATTGCTTGCTTCTGTGGGTCTTAAGGAGGAATCACTGTTACCTTCAGTCCATCTCATAACCAGTTAAAAACTCCTCAAAAGGAGCTACAAAAACAGGTTTAATCTCATGTTGGAATTTGACTGTATAGAAAAGAAACAAAGGTGAAAAAACAAAGATGCACCTAGTTTTTTAATACAAAGCTTCAACAAGCAGAAGAGAGAGGCAATACTTAATCGCTGAACAGATGAGGTACAGAGAGTGAGTGGTGTTTGTAAGAAGAAAGAGGTGAACTGGAGAAACATTATTTTCAGATTTTTTCCCCAGTCCTTAAACACACAAAATACACATCTCCACACACCCAGCAGAAAGGTTCTGGGTTTTGTTTGTTTACAGCAGAAGCCATGGCACGTCCGGTCTGCTGTGAGTGTCTCCCTCTGCTTTGCCCTCCATCTCACCTGCAGCTCTTTACACAGCCATGACCCAGCAGCATGTTCTCATTCACAGGTCAGCAAATACTGACATTTCATCAAGACACTTCAGCTCCTCATTCTGACAGACAGGGTTTCCCTAAAGCGTCTTTTGTAGACAGACGAGGGCTGAGGAGGAAGACAGCAGTGTCACTGAGTCGCTCAAATCCTTTCAGTATGGCCCTGTTCCTGCTGTTGACTGAGCGTAACAGAGTTAAATGGCTTCTCTGTACCAGCACTAAATATGGGCTGATAATAAAATAGTAAAATGATCCTATTTTGTGGGTCATAAGACTTTTCTGTTGTACTGTCAAAAGAGGTATCTCAGTTCTTTAATCGTGTCAATTTAAAAATTCTGCAATTTTCACAATCCCACTGCCTGAGTCATGAGGTGTTGTGGTTTCTTACCTCGTTCATGCATCCAAGCAATCATTTGTCCAAGGTAACTGAAACTGGCACCTTCAGACATGTCTGCAATATATAGCTACACCAGAATTTCTTGGTTTGTTACATCCCCAGAGGAGAACTTGTTGATCTGTTTCTGGTGAGTCTCAGTTTCACTGTCAATAGTCACACAGCGGATTCATTCTGGCTTCACATGGCTAAAACATATTTTTACTTATTTGTTGATCATTTGATCTTGTGAGACAAAATGGAGAAATAAAATTGTATTGCTGCTAAGGGACTCTTATGAGTAGTGTGATCTTCTCATAATGGAGCAGCAGTGCCAACAAGTACATTACAATCTC